>NC_052505.1:4360644-4434363 GCF_014356525.2 Nilaparvata lugens
ATGTAGACCCTTCTTCAAGTTTGTTGCCCAAATTAAACATGTTTGATTTTTGGATACAACATGAATCTTGCAAGTACAATCCTACAGAAGAAAATGTGATAAGAGGCCAGTCTATGTAAATGTATAGAACAACGATAGAAAGTATGATGCAAGAAAATTATGAAAAGCAAAAAGAACTTTGAGAATAAGATTTTTATTATTTTCAACTTGAATCTTGAAGGTAAAAACCTACAAATGGTTAAAAACAGTTGTCAGTCAATGTGAAAGTGTATAAAAATAAAATAGAAAAGTATGATGCAAGAAAAGTAAGAAAATTAGAACGAAAACTTTGAAATTGATTCGATTGTTACTTTATAATTGAACAGAGTGAGTCATATGTATGGGAACCCTTCAATAAGTTGGAAACTGTTGTAGATATAATACTGTAACTTTCAGTAAAGCATAGCCACCTTCAATACAAGGCCGCGGCCTACGATATTGCAACGTCGCAGCGTAGGCCTAGAATCGAATACATGATTGGTGAAAAAGATTTTAAAAAATACCAGCTGATCTTTTCCACCAATCATGTATTAGAATGTAGGCCTACGCTGCGACGTTGCAATATCGTAGGCCGCGGCCTTGTATTAGAGTTGGCAAGTTATTGATAGAATACTCCACTTTTGACGTACAACTGAATTTCAACCCCTTATAAGGGGGTGACTTAGGGCTTGTAACTCTAATATTTCAAATGTAAACACCCATTGTGTGGTACATAATTTTAAAGGTCTTTTTAAAACAAGAAAGATGGCATCAATAAAAATGTTATATGATACTTGTATCCAAAATGGCAGCTGATTAAAATTTTAGTTTTCACTTGAATCTCCAATGTATTTTGTTTATAGGAATTATGCAACAAAATTCCTATAAAGTTATTCAAGTAACTTGAATTGGAGGAAACTTGACTAATGTAAACCCTACTTGACCCAGGAGGATTGTTACAACTAACTACTGGATCACAAAGCAGTACAGCCAACCCACTGTTATGATCAGAGTTAAGCGGCAAAGCAACAAAAGCTGAGCTGCGTTACACATTGAAATTAGTTGCAAGCTTTAGAGTATGAAGAGTGCTTACCCCATATTGAATTCTGGATCAGATCTGGTTCTTCAGCGTCATCACCCATCTCGTCGTCAACTGAAAACAAAAACAAAATATTGTTACAAATGGAAATAATATATAGATGGAATTAAATAGAGAATGCATTTATTCAAATGCTAATTAATATATATTATTATTTAACGAAAATCCTAAATAAATGCTGTAAATCACCCCGAAGACCTCTGCTACTGCAGACATTGACAACAGGGGTAACAGCTAGATGAAAATTCGATGAGAACTACTATCCAAAAATTAGTTGCCAGCCCGGAAATCGAACCCGGTACCTCCCAATTGCTAGTCAGGAACCCTTACACCAACTGACAATCTCTGGATAGAGAGATCTATATAGAGAGCTCATTTTATACAGCACTTATTTAGGAATTTCGTTAAATAATAATTATATATTAATTAGCATTTGAATAAATGCATTCTCTATTTAATTCCATCTGTAACTGGTTGGCCGCTATGGCTTTGTATAAAATGAGCGCTGCTATCCAGAGATTGTCAGTTTGGTGTAAGGGTAAGCATTCCTGACTAGCAATTGGGAGGTACCGGTTCGATTCCCGGGCTGGCAACTAATTTTTGGATAGTAGTTCTCATCGAATTTCCATCTAGCTGTTACCATGTTGTCAATGTCTGCAGTAGCAGAAGTCTTCGGGGTGATTTACAGCATTTATTTAGGATTTTCGTTAAATAATAATAAGAAATAATATATGTTTAAATTAGAATGAATATGAACTAATTACTAAATGAAATTCTTAAGTAAATGCCGTCAACCACCTTAAAGACTTCTGCTACTGCAAATATTGACAACTGATTGAACAGGTAGAATGAAAATCGACGAAGCCTGATTTTCACAAGTAGAGTTAGTGGTCGAGTAACTGGTATACTAACTCTACCGAGCTAACTCTACTCTACTCACTTGGTCGAGTAACTGTTTTCACAACAACTGAGAATAGTAGGTAAAGTGTGTTGTCTAGTGAACAGAACTAACCTTAAAATATCAATACTTTTTAATAAATTAATACTTTAATAAATAAAAATACTTCTTAAACTTGATAGCCTACGGCACGACTCTAATCTACTATAGTGAGGTCCACGTTATAATGACAGTATTTGATGAACTTTGGTTTTGCTATCCTTGTCTATCATTCGACAAAGTCGGTGGTACTATCCTTTTCTAGGTCCACAACGATGCCAATTATGTTTTTGACAGTGTAGAAATATAATTAATTAATGTAGAGAATCGGCATCGCTATTCTTCTATCTTCATCCACTGCCATTATAACGTGGACCTCACTATAGCTCGAGACTGTTTTCATTGGCATAGTAGTGGTAGAGTAGAGTGAGAAGCGGTGGTAGGGGAAGGCAGGTGGTAGAGTACTATCCCACTCTACTAAAAACTAGTACTCTACCATGAACGTTTTCATTGGAAGATTTCACAAGATAGTTAGTACTTGCCCAGGGAACTCTACTACTAACTCTACCAATGAAAAACAGGCTTAAGAGCTACTACCCTTCTACTTATAGTAGTTCATGTTCGTGAAGCTATGTGACGCTGGTAGTCTCTGTTACCCGTTCTTACACTCTCACCCGGACAAAACAGTAATCGGCTTGAGTTAACAAAACATCGGCTTAAAATTTGGAACATAAACAACCTATACCATGGGATATCTTTTTCAACTCAATCATCTCTATTTTATAATTTTCTATATTCACTTGGAAGTGAAGGATTGAGTTCGTCCAATGTCGATTTTGGTAACAGTATGTAACGTAGATTTTGAATGTACTGATAAAAGCTGGATTCACATACAACACTGACAGTGAAAATATAATTCCCGTAAGCTCAAATGGTATTATTCATACTCACTCAGCCGGGCTAGGTGGGAGTACTCCAATTAGAACTAGTGGGAATTATATTAATACTGTTTGATTGTATATTAATACGTTCTTAGACTGGCCACTAACGGTAAAACATGCAATATAAACACGCATGTACTGTCCACCGCTCGTAGCTTGGCCTCTGGAAGGAATGCAGTCGATCTAGTTTTAGGCGTGACATATGGCACTGGAGAGCCAGGTAGCGAGTACACAATCGCTGTGGTCTATTTGCCTTCGCCAAATGTAATTGAGCAATTTCCATCCCACCAAATTTGTAATTTAACCAGCGATCTATAAGTAAAATTACATCCTAACGTTTTCAGTCGTTACATAAAATAATAGAGTTTAAGATTCAAGTTCAACTTTCAACTCAGAATTCAACTTTTTCGATGAAACTAAAAAATCATCGTTTTTTTCTGAATATCACTTCGCTTAGACTTATTATAAGATGTACTAAAAAGGGTGGATTTTCCACAAAATCACTATTTTAAAAAATTGCTATAACTATTTTAAAACGGCTACCAACTTAATGAAAAAATAACACATTTCGACGTTACTCCGGTCAGCTGCTGTTTAGGGTTTGTAGTCACACTACCGAGTCGTCAACAACATGGCGCCACTCGTTAATTCCCCCCCCCCTACGCCTCAGACCTCAGAAGCCAAGTTATGAGCGGTGGACAATACAAGCATGTTTATCATGCACACACACATGTCCATCATTGACACAGACACACATGTTCATGATCACCATGCATGTTTTATCAGCGAGAGGCTTCTAACATGAAATAAACAAACAAATAATCATAAAAAACCACTGGAGAATTACAAAAATTAGAATGATAAAAAATAGATTGCCCTCAAATATAGAGAAGCGAAAAAAATAAAAAACAAAAAATTGGAGAGACAAAAATCTAATCTCAAAAAATGTTGCTCGAAGGCTTTCCCTGTGATGACTCAACCACAGTATACATACAGTATGGAAACTTGGCTAGTACCCTGACGCAAAAATCCACCATCTTGTTAGGAAGCGCCGCATTGTAATAGTATTGATGGTAGGTTCGGATCACTTTAATGATCTCGTTCACTGCCACGAGCCAATCAGAAGACCAGGATTGGAACTTCCCAAGGTCACTTGACGTGTCTAGTATTTGCGCCATGTAAAAAGCATTGGTTAGATAGGCGTTTTATTGACAGTTTCCATTCTGTACCTATTCTGTGACACAACAGTGTATGACGTTATGAGTATCATGCACGTCCTACAATAGTGGCCAGCCTTATACCCGGTTCCACCAAGCTCGGTCAAGACATTTGAACACGGGTACGATTTAAAATGTGAACTGAAATTATTGATAGTTCCAGTGCACTCGTTGTAAAGCTTAAAGCGTACCTATCTGATTTGACCATGATCAAGCTTGGTGAACCGAGTGATAATTAAGTGTTATATTTAAATATAGTTTGGTGTTTTAATTTCTCTAAATTCAAAATGTTTAGCTTATATATATATTTGGACGAAAATTGGACTTGAACGTTTTACAGAAGAAACATAACCTATTTTTTGGACATTTTAATAATTTATCAAAATTGGGAATGGAATAGATTTGGGCAAGCCTGTTGTTCCTTCCTAATCATATTTATATGATTTGTGATTCTGTCCACGAATAAATAAATAAATAAATATTAGAGATATAAGATAGCATTAATTTATTTTGGGTGATGTCAACTCACAGATCTCCTTCTTCTTGCGAGTGTAGGCGCGCTTAGATGTGACCAGTGGCTGGTCAGTTTCGCCGTGAACGAGTGAGTTGCGGTAAGTAAACACTGGCTGCCAGTCCTCGCCGCGGCTTGACGGCATTCCCGCCGTTATCCTCCGGTCCAGGAAGTTAAGTCTGCCACACAAAACACAACATCAAATAAAAAATGTCTACATAGAAGTTAATAATAATAATTTTTATTTCCAGTAAGATGTATACAAAAACAATACAAGTAAAATAATATTAATTAAACTGTATGAATAATTAAGTGATACAAAAGTTTGTTAATGTCGAAACGACATAGCTAATGTCGTGAAAAAAACAAAAGCAAAATATCACTTCTACACACACAAACATCTGAAAGGAAATAATTAGGTACTCCCGAGGCAAAGGCCTATATGGGAGTCCCAGCATAAAAAAAATAAACCAGAAACACACTTATAATTTTTTATATAAACCAAAAAGATAATAATAAACTGAGGTAAACTCATGTATTATTTACATTAGAATATAAAATGTTTGATTTAATATGTTATTTTGTGGAACGGTGCTTGGTCGGGCTACAACTTACTAATTTTTTGTTGTCAATAATATTCAGAACTAGCCGTAAGGCTCGCTTCGCTCGCCATATCCGTCTAGCCAGGGGGCTCCTCCCCCTGGACCCCCGACTGGATCGTCCATGAATGAGATTAGCAGGCTCGCTTCGCTCGCCTGCATTTTTATCATGTTAGGACAATCCAGTCGGGGGTCCGACTAAACGTCTGGCTAAACGAATATGGCGAGCGAAGCGAGCCTGACGGCTAGTAATATAATATTCCCAGGATTGAAGTAGCAGTGCCCAATCAATTTTTCCGCGATAAATGCATTTAAATCTTCAACTTGGTGCCAACCTAACAAAGTCAACTCAACTTAATGCCAACCTGACAAAATTATTAATTTAGTTGCCAGTTAACAACTGTTTCGAAGAGGTACTCTATCTAGATTATAGTTCTATAGTAACATATGATATGGAAATTTCAATTATAATTAAGAGATTGGGAGAAGAAGAATATACATGCTAAAAGACGAACTTTAAACCCTTAAAAACAACCTTAGAGTTAAAATATTGCCAAAAGATTTCTTAGTGCGCCTCTAAAGGGCCAACTGAACATACCTACCAAATTTGAACGTTTTTGTTCCGGTAGATTTTTAGTTATGCGAGTGAGTGAGTGAGTGAGTCAGTCAGTCAGTCAGTCAATCAGTGAGTGAGTGCCATTTCGCTTTTATATATATAGATTAGTCCTTTACTTAAATTATACACTATTGGAATCAACTGTAGATTTCGGAGTCTAAAGAAAATTATTTCAACACATTTATTTCTATCAGGATTTAAGTTAATTTGTTGAAGAAGACTTCACCATCATTCGTTTCTAATAACCATACTTTTAAATTAACCTTGAAGCTTACCATATTATTCAGCTGTTTCAATTCTAATGGTAACATGTTATACACTCTTGGTGATATAATATATATATATATATAATATATATATATATATATATAGGTAGTGTCTTTGATAGATTTCTTTATAGGGTCTGGGTGGAATCCAGTTCCCTGTCGATCTCAAGAAATATAATATCTTAGTGTGAGAAAACTCCATTCTTTGAATAAGGGATATGAACTTGTCATACGGTGCTTCTAAGCTAAGGTCCTCATGTCCTACAATAAGTGGTTTGATAGTGGAATAGTATGCACCACCCCATACTGCGATTCCATATTGTAATCTGCTTTCTATCAACGCGTAATATAGAGAGCGCAAAATATATTCAGGAAAGAGATGATTTTTTAGCTATATTCAATAAGTTATCTAAGTTATATTATGATAAAAGGGACAGTTCAGCAGAGTGCAGCAGAGGAACTTTGCGCGCGTATTTCACATTAAATTTTTCCTACAGTTACCATTGAATATGAAAAGTGGGTAATTATGGATGAAATGATGGCTGAAATCCATCAATGTTTGTGTGTGTGATGCTTTATTAATAACAACCTAATTCATTTAAAAATTAATAATCCAATTGAAGTTGAAAATTTTCAGCCAAAGTTCTAATTTTTATTCATTCAAGAATCAGAAAAAATACAGATAAAACAATAATTTCGCATTCAAAATACACGCCAACAGCTGGTTCGGATGACTGCAAAATGGCTGAACCGACAAGCGCGCGACCTAGCGGGAAGAATCGTACCTAACTTCGTTTCATCCAGCTAAAAATAGTATTCAGATATTTAGAATTATGATTAACTAGAATTACCGAAAGATACTATAAGTAAACTAAAAAATATTTATAAAATAACATAGACAACAGAAAATATTTTATTGTAGTATATTCTAATGTTATTTTATTAATTTTATTGACATGGATTTCGAACGGTAATTATTTAACCTGAAAATTCGAATTTCAAAATGTGTGTTTGCTACATTTCTCATTGCTTGGAGTTGAAATAATTATTACTGTCAATAGAAAATAAACATTATTTATTATTAAATGATGAGAAGTTATTATTTAATTATGATTTAGATAAACATTATTCTTGTTTTGGATTTCTAGATTGGGATTTTATCATAAATGTAGGGTAGCCATTGAAATGATTCTTATCTAAATCTAACCACAGTCATTGTTACCAACTTAATTTTTGTTTTCGTGCACTAATCCTCCATATAACCCACCAACTATTTTGTGTTGCCATGTTGCAAATCTGGAGTGCAGAAAATTTTTTTCCCGCACTAGAGCGGAAAAGTGATTCTTTGCGTTCTGTAATCAGTGCAGGAGTGGCCACTTTTCAAGGTAACTGTAGGAAAAGTATATTACAGGTCAAAATGTCTCTGATCGATTCGTCGACACGAATACAGACCCTTGAGGTCCATGTTGGGATTAACAAATGTTTGTATACTATATTTATTTATTATTTATATACCGTAGATACACCACTCATTTAAAACTCATGAGTCTCAAATTCCTACATACACTATACTGTGGCTGCACCACCATGATACTAGGACACGAGGCAACATTGACCTGCCCTACTCCAGACTGTCGAAAGCACATGAATGCTACTCCTTACGGACGCTAAAATTTTTCAACAGACTGTCAATTTGTGTTCGTGAGCAGGAATATGGGAAGTTTTGTAGACTGATACGCGAGAAACTCATCAACCACCCTCTGCACTCACTGAGAGATTATGAAACCAGTGGACTTGTGCAACAGTTTGAGACTGTTTCATAATTTAGAATTGCAGTCCATCTACAGAGCCATATGAAACGACCAATCTGCAGCCATCTCAAGTTATTTGTGTTTTAATTGTTTTAAAGTTTGACGAAGTCTGTCTGGCGACTGCTGGTCATGGACTGAATATACTGAATTACTGAATATATTCAAATCGGTAAAAAACACTTCACTTAAATGGGATACTTTTTTACAAATTAATAAGAGCAATATGAAAACGTGTAGTAGCCTTTATTATTTAGAATATTACAACGACTAGTTTCGACAATAACTTAGGTCATTTCAAGTTAAAAATAAAAGGTACTACAAGTTTGCATATTGTTCTTATTATTATTAGCCCAGTCAACGAAGTGTTATAGAGGGAAAAGTTTGGAAGACAATAATTTTTGACCCCGCAGTTCTTTTTAGGGTAGTGAGGAGGTAAACATATCAAAAGTCCCCACCCCTACCACCTGTGCTAAGGGGGTGGGGGTGGTTCAAAGGCAACATTTTTTTGTTTCTCGCATATAACTAGAAAATTATGCATTTAACAGACATGACTATTCTATAAGAAATTAAAGCTTACATAATTTCCTACAATATCGATTTTTTAACAACTAACAACTTTTTCTATATCTCTTTCACTTTTTGAGATATCCGCTCTAAAAGATGTGACGTTTTTGAAAAAAACACATTTTCCATCAATTTTTTTGCTCTTATAACTTATTGAATATCGATGGGAAAAATCCATGCTAATCATGAGCTTATAGAGCATAAAATGCTCTTCAATTTGATGTCTAATTTCACAAGTTTACGTACATCCCCACGACTGTTGCAGCAGCTTCAGTGTTGAGTGTGAAATCTTCAGTTATGCAAAAATAGACCAATAAATTGTCAAAGGAATTTGGAGAAAAGGTTTTGAACACAATTTTTGACTTCGCAGCTTTGTTGGAACCAGTTAGGGGGTGAACATATCAAAAGTCCCCATCCCTACCCCTTGTGCTAAAGGGATGAGGGTGTTTTAAAAGTAGCATTTTTCAATGTTTTGCTTACACGCTCATATCTTGAGAAAAATGCGTTCAACCGACATGACTAACTATTCAGAAACGAAGCTTGATAAATTCTCTACAATATTTGTTTCGTGGTGATATCAGGTGATTTGTGATATCTCCAACAGTTTTCGAGATATACGCTCCTAAATGTGTAAAATTGTTTAAATAGCAGCTTCTAATCCTATTTTTTGATGTTTCAGGGCCTACAACTCTACAACAATGCATTGTGAAAATGAATGCTCACCGTAGATTTGTAGAGCTTTGTTTTCTCTTCAATGTTTTCTCTTAGCACAGGGTCCAGGTGGGGACTTTTGATATGTTTACCCCCTCACTACCATAAAAAGAACTGCGGGGTCAAAAATTGTCTTCCAAACTTTTCCCTCTATACCCTTTTTTGAGCATTCATTGCCTGGACTATGTGCTAATCGGTCTACATTGATTTAACAAATGCAACTCACACAATGCGTTTGTCCTGTTTGAGTAGTTTGTTGGTGAACTCGGTGAGTATTTCGAGGAAGGGCAGATTGGGCGGCGGTCCGGTTGGATCCTCCACTGAGTCCCCGGTTTGCACCGCATACAGTATGCCGTCTCTGTGCAGCGCTGTGATCGCCTCTCTGTTCTTAATGGCGTCCAGACCGAACGACAAAGCAAACCGTTTGGCAAGTTCCTAAACAGAACATATAAGAGATCATATTAGAATAACAATATAACTCGCTCTGGAGTACAAAAGCATAGAAGCATAAAAGCATAGTTTATATTTATTTATTGATTCACAGAACACAAAACTGTTTCTTCCCGAATCTTGATGCATACACTATAAATCCGGTAGTCCAAAAAGTAGGTTATGTTCCATCTAATAGAATCTATAAGGATTAAGTTATTAACATTTCGTTAATAACTTTGGTGTAAACGCAGCTTAAAGTAATGAATAACTTTGAAAACTTTGATATAGGTACTTAAATTTAAATAAAAAATAATGAATCTTGAATAGAATCATATCGTTGGTCATGTCAACAAATCAGATATGTTGATCAAGTCAATTAATATTAATCTATAATATTGTTAGATAATACCTCTCGTGAGATCAGCTTATTGATTGCAATATTTCAACAGCTGAACATAATAATTATTCCGTCTCACTCCCACACAGGCACTCGCATCTTCCGTTATCGACAGACAACGAATTATCAGCTGTTTTCCAAGGATGAATAATTATATCCTTTTCATGTCCTTCAGCGAGTTTCCCCAGGAATAAGACCATGTGCTATCGATTTTTTTATCAAGAACCTCCTATATTGCAAATTTTATCAAAATCGTTAGAGCCGTTTTCTAGATCCGTTGGACATACATAAATACATAAATAAATATATACATACAAAAATTGCTCGCTTAATATAATAGGATAACAGGAATACACATTAAAATCCAGCATAGTTCCCAAATTTAATAGATGATTAGAAATTGAATTGCAATTGGCCGGCCCAGTTGGTTTAGAGGTCAGGAACAGTAACAAACTTCAGTCTGCTAGCTGGGTTCAAATCCCGCCGGAGGCATGGACGTTTGATCATCTCATCGATTCACCTAAATAACTTCCATTACCCACGCACAAGCAAAAAGCTTATGTGGGCATTATCCACAATAAAATTGTTAAAGTTTGATTGATTATCTGTTACTTTTTGTGTAGTTGAGAAGTTGATATTGTGGTAATTATTCATATTGAATAAAAATACTGAGATATTAATAAAATACCATGTTATTGAGCTACTCTCATATTTTGTTGTCCATTATTTAATTATTAATGAAAGCAGAAAAAATCAGGAAAGAGAAAAATTGTTTTGAGCAAATATGAGAAAAGAAGCCACTCTGGTCACACATAATATTAACACTAAATGATGATTGAGTTTTTTTTACTGTGGATGATGCCCACATAAGCTTTATGCTTGTGCGTGCTTAATGGAAAGTGCGTGGTGACTTGATGAGATGATCAAACGTCCATGCCACCGGCGTGATTCGAACCCGGGCGGTGCAATCAGATTGAACTATGTTACGCTCCAGACCACTAGATAAACCTGTTGTACTTATTTAGCCGTAATAAAGTACAATTTTTAATCAAAGTAGAACGTTCCTAATCAAAAAATGATCCAAGAATCATTTTACACTTTTAATTTTTTTAGTTCTTTATATTCGTAGGGAATAGAACATCTATTCAAACCTTTCAAGTACAGGAAAAACTTGATAAAACAACACAAATCTGTAAAAACATTTGGGTTTGAAAACTATCATCTATTTTTACAACTGATATAAATACATTTTTATCTGTTGTATCTCAATAGAGCCTATATCAATCGTATCTTATTAATTATGCTTTAGATTGAAACTTTCAACACATTTATCATCTTTGAACCATTACACTTCAATTAATATGTTTGTATTCAAATTTGATGTGAATGTATTATTTAAGTGCAAATTTTTAGTGAGGAAACATGAAGAACCCACGACATATAACCTATAAACTTGAGTGCTCATTGGAAATGACATTGGGTAATACGGCGAGACAGAACATCCAAAAGGATCTCTCTGCCGATAAAAGCCATAAGAATAAATGTGAATATATTATAAAAAGTGTATGATAATACGAGTATTACCTTCAAACTACTGAATTCCTCAAGTTGTCGATTTATCCTGATGTTGGAATCCTTTTGCAGGTCTTTGTACAGAGATATCAGACTGGATATCATTGTTTTGGCGCAGTTTGTCTTATTGATTTCCCTCGCCTTACCTAGTGTTGTCTTGATAATATCGCCGTACAAATTGTAAGACTGAAACAAAAGATCAAGGATTTGAATTTGCTGAATACATTCTTTTCAAGGAGAAATTAGAACCTTATTTAATAGAATTTTTAACGCTGGATTCGCACACAACAGTGACAGTGAAAAATATAATTACTATAAGTTTTAATGGTATTATTCATACTGACTCGGTCGGGCTGAGTGGAAATAGTCCAATAAAAGCTCATGGGAATTATATTTTCACTGTTCACTGACACTGTTGTATGCGAATCCAGAAAAGTCTTGAAGCCTTTAGAACTAAAGGTGTGTTGTCTTAGTTTCAAGAATGAAACGATTCTTTATTATAATATTATACAAAAATATTATTTAATATAATCTTTATTGGTATATCACAATTTGACAAATAGGCCAGTCAACACAATAAAAACAGGGTTTATACAACACAACAATAAACAGCTACATTATGAAAAAAGGTATTACAGCATATGTATAAGGAGAATTTGATTCCAATGTACCTACTGTGACTATTTATTGTTGTGTTGTAGACGTATAAACCCTGTATCTATTGTGTTGTATTGTGTTGACTGGCCTATATGTCAAATTGTGATATTCTATTGAGACCAATAAAGATACTCTATCCTATAGGTGGAGTTAGGACCTTTTAGTCCTCTCTACCAATCAGCCTTAATATCGTTAAGATGGAACCGGTATTCAGCACAAATATGAGTAAATATCTCTACAAAATATAAACAAGGTGTTCTGAAAAAAGGTACCCGTAAGCCAGGGGGTGATTCCTCACATCAAAAGAAGAAAAAAGTTCTAATTAACATAGGTCCGAAATGCTTAGTTACCAAGTTGTACAGGGTGAAAGATTTCGTATGAATTTCACTTCCCCTGCCCTACGGGTATTTGTTGGATGTTAATTAAGATGTTAAATTCAGCGTACTTTATGTAAAAATGAACTGAGAAATTGAATAAAACCATTTCCAAACCGTTAGCTACAGTAATTTCTAAGATATGTGACGAAATACGCGAAACTTGGTCCCGAAAAACAAGTTCCTTTCAGGGTTGAAGCAGATTTACTATGTTAAATGTACAATAAACACAAAATATTTACGTACAGAACTTGTAGCGAATTTAATTTTGAAGAGAAAGATGTAGAATAAGTCTATAATAGACAAACACAACCTTGAAAAAATAATCCTTAATTACATACAAAACGCATGAAAAATAGAAAGCTTAACCGATTTTGTCTATTTTTCATGAGTTTTGTATGTAATTAAGGATTATTTATTCAAGGTTGCGTTTGTCTATTAAAGTCTTAATCTACATATTTTTCTTTGAAATTAAATTCTCTACCAGTTCTGTAAGAAAATATTTTGTGTTTGTTGTACATTTAACATGGTAAATCTGCTTCAACCCTTAAATGAACTTGTTTTTCGGGACCAAGTTTCGCGTATTTCGTCACACATCTTAAAAATTGCTGTAGCTAACGGTCTGGAAGCGGTTTTATTCAATTTCTCAGTTCATTTTACATAAAGTACGCTAAATTAACAGCCAACATCTTAATTAACAGCCAACAAATGCCCTTAGGGCAGGGGAACTGAAATTCAGACGAAATCTTTAATCCTGCATAACTTCATCCTGCCTGGTAACCAATCATTTTCGGGACTATATTAATTAGAACTTTTTTCTTCTTTTGATGTGAGGAATCACCCCCTGGCTTGCGGGTACCTTTTTTCAGAACACCTTGTTTATATTTTGTAGAGTTATTTACTCATATTTGTGCTGAATACCGGTATCATCTTAACGATATTAAGGTTGATTGGTAGAATACCATAACAAAACTAGCTCATGATAATATTCCTCTTGAACTCTTATTATTTTCCAAGTCATACATTTCAAGTACTAAATTTTACATTCAGCTTCATTGAGTCAAATACAGTAGCTTACAGTATTTTTCCAATATAAATTTGACAATCGTTGTAAGTATACCTTGACGTAGTGCTTCAAAACATCAGCAGCACAAGATATGGGCATTATGCTGTACACAATCAGCTTGCAATAAGAAGCGAGGAAGTTTCGCCTTTTATGCAGATCTTCGATTCTCGAATGTTCGTCCAGTTCATCTGGAATTAGAAATTGGATAGATGGCAATACATTGATGTGATAATTAAATGATAAAAGTATAAAGAAACTCCCAAAAATGACTGAGAATTTATAAAAAATACATAAAATATACACAACATAATAATACTGGACAACCTAGCTCCTCTCGTGATGCGTTTCAAATTCATCAATTTAGTATGCACAAATGTTCATGAGGTCTCCAAGGGATTTCTGGATCTAATACCACTTCTAGAACTTTTAGGGCCGGCTTCCGAGCTCGGGATTTAGCCAAGTTCTAGACTTTAAACAACTGGAGTTAGAAAATTGACTTTGAAATGAAACATTCCTAAATAATTAAAAATAGCTGTAGCTTTACACTATTTACTCTTTATTTTATTTTGTGCTCAATTTCCTAGTCTTTCGAAATTTAATTTAAACTTCGACTACGCCCCGTTTCGGGAAGCCAATTTTCTGACTCTAGCTGTTTAAAGTTTAGAACTTGGCTAAATCTCAAGCTTGGAAACCGGCACTTATAATGTTTACAGTTTCTATATATCTGGCTTCTGTTTCTCAAGTTGCTTTCTAGCTTTTCTGAATGGTATTTGCTTGTTTTTTTCGCGATTCAGTAAAGGCATATTAACGGTTAACCATTTCTCTAGTTTCACAAAAGCATCTTTGCACCCAAATTAAATTTTGTTGACTGTGCTCTACATTAAGATTCTCACATCATCGGCATTCAACACACTGTGTGCAGGTTCCAGTTAATGATAATTACCTTCGTCTTCATAAGTGAAAACGTTGTTCTGGATGAAATCGTTGAGAAGTACTTGGAGAGATCGGTCAGCCTCGTAGATCAGTTCTGAGAGGACAGCTTGCGCATTCGTTTGCAGCTGATTGCAAAACACGACTAGAAGATCACATATCACAAGGTAAGCCTGAAAAATTAAAATTATTGGTTTATTGGTTTATTATACATGTCATGGATAGTGACGAGCACCATATCGACAATAGTCATACAATAATAGAAAAAACAAGATATTGATACAAAAAACACAATAATTGTACATAAAAGAACAAATCTCATCATAACACAAGTAACTTATATCTAAGACCTAAACAACATTTATAACAAATGCAACATATTCAATGGTCGAAGATACTTCGCCACTCATAAAAACATTTCTCTAATAGCCAACATTTCAGATTAGTCTTGAAAGAGTTTAGGGTTTGGGCAGCTTTTATATTCTGTGGTGAACAGTTAAACACTTTTTTTGCCAATGTAGCTTGGGTTGTACTCATAAAACCCTGTCCTGTGCTGTTCAACTCTGACTAAGCCCCTGTATCTTGTATTGTGTTGATGAACATCCACACCTGTCATCCAATCATCTTTCATTTTATAAGCAAAGATTGCCAGATGGTACAAATAGAGACTAGGAACCGTCAAAATTCTATTATCTTTGAATAGCGATCTACACGAGAAACGGGGTGACTTTCTAAATATGATTT
Organism: Nilaparvata lugens; assembly: GCF_014356525.2. Taxonomy (NCBI): domain Eukaryota; kingdom Metazoa; phylum Arthropoda; class Insecta; order Hemiptera; family Delphacidae; genus Nilaparvata; species Nilaparvata lugens. Next base: position 4,376,107 of record NC_052505.1, read on the forward strand.
TTAGGGCTCTCTTTTGGGCAGGGAAGATAGAGGTAGAGAATCTTGATCCTCCCCACAGCAATATCCCATAAGACAGTAATGACTCATAATATCCATAGTAAGCAGAGATCACTGCCTCATGAACTAATATACCCTACTGAGCCTGGACATTGCATACGCAGCTGAGTTTAATCTCCTGGAAAGAGATTGAACATGGGAGGACCATGTTAATCCCTGATCCACAGAAACCCCCAAAAAATCAGTTGCATCAGAGGGTAGTAACCTTTAGAATTAGAAGTTAGAACTGAGATTAAAAAGATGATTAGTAAAAAATATCACCACATAAACTAGACAGAATATACATAAACTATACACACTATACTACACTGTAGAATCCGGAACGAATGAATCTACGTATCATTGTGTAGTGTTATGACCAGACCACTATGAACAAGAATAAACAATTAATATTACAACAGATATACCGGAATAGCTTGAATCACAGCTACCTACTACAGAAGGCGTTGGAAAAAAGAGCCAGAACCATACATGGTTCAAGTGCCTTTCAAACAAGGTGACTTGGAGTAAGTGATAACGCACCGGCCTAATAATCAAGAGAACCCGAGTTCGAATCTCGACCGGGGCAAAAAGTTTTTGATCATAGCACAATCACATAGATATGGCCACCCTGTCTTTCGGAGGAGACGATAAGCAGTCGGTCCCGAATTCCTGAAAAGTAGTCGTCATCGCTCATCATCCCTCTCACTCATTACCCACGCACAAGCCTAAGAGTTTATGTGGGCATCACCCTTATTATTAAACACAATTCAGAGCGAGTGAACCTACTTATCATTGGAATGAATGACAAAATCACTTGACATAAAGAATAATACATCATGTGTAATGAATTTTGAAATGTTATAAAGTATACAGGGTGATTCTTAATTATGGTAAAATAATTTAATACGTGATAGTAGAGGTAAAAATAAGAAAAAAGTTATTATAAACATATATCCATAAACGCTTCATTAGCGAGCTATACAGAGTGAAAGATTTCGCCCGGAATTCAGTTCCTCTGGTGAAATACACCGATGCTGAATTGTTTGGGGACTATTTTTGGAAAACTTATGCTGTATTCATATGGAAAAATATCTGAAAAATTGAATAAAACTAGTGTGTGTTTATCTACTTATATTTTTTGCATATTTCAACTTTTTTCTCAAAAACTACTTACACTACAGCTTCCAGACTAGTTTTATTCAATTTTTCAGATATTTTTCCATATGAATCCAGCATAGGTTTTTCAAGAACTAGTCCCCAAACAATTCAGCATCGGTGTATTTCACCAGAGGAACTGAATTCCGGGCGAAATATTTCACCCTGTATAGCTCGCTAATGAAGCGTTTATGGATATATGTTTATAAGAACTTTTTTCTTATTTTTACCTCTACTATCACGTATAAATTATTTTACCATAATTAAGAATCACCCTATATACGTAGTAATTTGAAAACTAGAGTTTCCATCAACAATATTGATATTTCTTCCAATGATGGCCGTTTTCACACTTACCGATTCCTTGACGACAGGACAGGAAACTCTCTGATTGGCTGACTATCGATACGCCAACCTTATCAGCCAATCGGAGAGCTTCCCGTGCTGCCGTGTTGTGTCGTCGAGGAATCGGTAAGTGTGAAAACGACAATTATGTATTCGATATTGGTTGTATTTTCTAATTCATACAACATATTCCAAAACTCTGGTGTGGCGCACTTACATAACTTTCCTTGCCGTTATGAAAATTGATCAACTGACGCTAGTGTTCACGCGCATCTACTATTCAAAGATCTAAGCCAGCTGGTGACAGGACAATAACGCTGCAGACACATGAAGTCTGTTGGACTCAGGGGACCTTGAAACGTATAGAAATATAGAAATTGGGGTACCTTAATTTTTCGGAAAGCAATACTTTCCTTACCTATGGTAATAGGGCAAGGAAAGTAAAAACTAAATATTGTTAATAAAAACAACAATCAGAAGCAGAGATGTAAAGGGTGCGGCAGCGAAACTTACTTATTTTAAAAGTAAATAAAACTCTTTGTATGGATCAGAATGTTTGTATTCATTTTTTTTAATGTGGACACATATATAAAGTTTTGTTTCAATTAGTTTTGAATATTTTATCAGGTAGATGACGTCCCCCATTCTCCATACACTGAGTAAACCGATTTCTGACGTTTGTTATGACTCCTGCCAGCATTGCAGGCGTTATGTTAGCAATTTATCCCCTGATATTGGTCCTCTTATCTTGTAGGGTCCTTGGTCGATTCACATAAACAAGGGATTTTGCAGAAGAGGGCGCTTAGAATCTTGTGCAATGCTGAACACCTTGCCCATTGCCGCCCACTGTTTATACAAGAGGGTCTTTCAACTGTTTATGGCCTGTATATTTTCAGATCTGCTGTGAATGCATTTGGTGACCTGGAGGTCCAGCCTGTCAGAGGAGACTCCCATGAGTACACACTCGAAACAGAATAAGGCTGGATCTCCCATACTGCAGGTTGGGGAGGACGCAATCCAGTGTGGTCTACCTGCCAGGAAAGATTATAAATAAGCTGCCAATTTCAGTGAGGAGTCTACCTGTGGTTGCTCTAAAGCGAAGGTTGAAGCACTTCTTGCAGGAGAATCCTTTTTACTCACTCAACGAATTTTTTGAATGTGACAGTGCACTGGTGAGTAGATATTTTGACTAATTTTGGCGCTGTGATGTCCGCTGCTGGTTTTTGCCTTTTTAGCTTTTATGTTTTTCTTCTGACCTGTCTCTTGTGAGCATGCCCTGCATGGTCAATTTATGGACAGAAATTTAATTATTATTATTGTTATTATTTGAACAAATTTACGACAGAACTTGAGTTTGTGGTCTAAGCCTTGCTACCATCGGATTCCCAAAAATACATTAGAAAAATGTGGATTGACAACGCTATAATGGATTCGTATTTTTCTGACGGTTTACATAATTATCTATAATTTGTATTGTTTTAATATTGCTTACAATAGAAAAGTTGTTTTATTTATTTTGATACAATTACAAATCATATGAATATGATCGGGGATAAAACAACAGGCATAGCCCAAAACTATTGTTCCCAAATTTTGATAAATAATAAAATGTCAGAAAAAATAGGTTATGTTCTTACTGAGGTAAGTTAAAGTTCAAAGTTCTGTCCAAAAATATATATGAGCTAAAATTTTTGAATTTAGAATAATTAAAATACCAAAATTGAAAGTTACAATAGAAAGTTGGGATGGTGTGAATTGGCGACTCAAACATGGAGTATTTGGTATTTTGTTTATAGGTTCACATATACAGAGTGGCCCATGAATCATTTAACACATTGTTACACGCTGATCTGCTGTTAACAATATCCTCATTGTCTATCGAATAACAATGAGCAACTACCAAAAACAACCATCTAACATAACCTTAAACTAATCTGCAGTAAACAAACCTCAAATGCTGTAGTTTGATTTGTAACAACAGCTGACCTTAAAAATTGCTAGCGTCAACTGATTTATTGGGCCACTCTGTATATCTATAATTTATGCTGTTTTAATTTTAAAAAATCTGGTGTGGTACACTCACAAAACTTTCGTTGCTCATTGAACTGTAAGCCTCATTCTTAAACGAGAATAATTTAGGGGAGTTAACATGACGATTGGCGGCAACATATTTGCAACTACGATCAGACTACTGTATATAATTATAATTGATTTCAAGAGTACTTTTTTCTTTGTTTAAATAAATTGTGGAATTCGATGATTTTTTAAAAGACGTCAAAACAGCTGTTCTAGAGATGAAATATCTCGACTATGTGTACATTTTAAGGTGCGTACAGACTTTCGCTCTGCTCCGCAACCGAACGTCACTCCAGCAGAGCGATTGATGATCGACCGGGGATCGGGGGAACGCGAGAAGATCTAACATCTTCCGTAACGTTCATGATGGGTGCGTGGGCGGTGCGACTGTAGTTCGATGGAGGAACGAGGGCGGTACGAGGGAGGAGCGTGCTCGGTGCGGGTGTACGCAGCTTAATAAACTGCTCTACCTACCTACTTACCTCATGCACGAGAAGGAGGTTACAAAGTCCATTTCTGAATGATGGGGTGGCCCCTATTAGTTTCCCAGGAAAAAGACTCATGCTAGTTGATAGAGCTGATAAATAACTATACAGGGTATGGATTTGAAAAAAAATGGTCGTCATTTTTGAGAAAATAGTGAAAAACATGGTTTTTTAGTTAGTAATCATCCGCCATTTTGAATTAAATTTTTTACTGTCGTATCCTCATGGTATAAGGACCTTAAGTTTAAAATTTCAAGTCAATCGGCTAATTAGGAATGGAGTTATCGTGTTCATAGACATTCTGCCATTTTTCTCAAGAATATTACGGAGCTCCTGCAATTTTCCCAGAAATAAGACTCATGTCAGTTGTTGGGCTTATGAATAGCTCCATCCATGGTATAAATTTGAAGAAAATCGTTAGAGCCGTTATCAAGAAAACCGTGAAAAACATGGTTTTTTAGTAATCATCTGCAATTTTTTCCGCCATCTTGATTTGAATTTTATTGTCGGATCCCCATGGTATAAGGACCTTAAGTTTAAAATTTCAAGTCAATCGGTTGATTAGGAATGGAGTTATAGTGTTCACAGACATACACACATACACAGACCAACACCAAAAATCATGTTTTTGTTCTCAGGGGACCTTGAAACGTATAGAAAACTTGAAATCAGGGTACCTTAATTTTTTTGGAAAGCAATACTTTCCTTACCTATGGTAATAGGGCAAGGAAAGTAAAAAAAGAATAAAATAATTTACCTCCTCTTTAAAAACTTGAATACTGCTTGTGACCAGCATTTCCTTCATAGTTTCCATGAAATTAGTCAAACGCTCCTTAATCTCGGAAACAGTATTCGCATCGGCAGCGTTCTCCTTTGCCAGTCTCTCCAATTGGTGAAGATCCCACAGGATTCCAAAGAAGCATGCTGATATACAGTACTTGATTGCCTGGAATGAGATTAAGAAGGAAATGAGAAACCAGACTCACAGCTACTATACCCGTTATGGCAAAATTGCTAAGAGACATAGATTGGATCTATTCGAGAGGAAAACAGTTTGGAAGGTCATTTTTTACAAAAGTGCCAAACAATTGAAAAAATTTAGAAGATATTAAAAAATTTGGTATTAAATTGAAAGGAATATTTGGTAGGCTTATCACTGAATTCGTTACAGCAGTTTGATAATAATTTGATGTGTATGACATTTGTAATAATTAGTAATTAGGCTACATACATTTTTGACACTATTCATACTAGTAGTTCTGTGAACAGTAGACCTCACGCATTATTCTCATCCAAAAGTACCTGATTGAAACTATAGACCTTATGGAAATACAGCAATAGACTGGCTTCTCCACACATCTGTGTAATCACTTGTCAGCTGATTTATGATGAATAATTCTATAGTCTGATTTTTACTCTAATATTGGCGTATGAAGGAGGCTCCTTTTTCCTTTTATATTATCCTTGAAATGCAAAATTTCCAAAAACCTTGTATATACGTCGACGCGCAATTAAAAAAGGAACATACCTGTCAAATTTCATGAAAATCTATCACCGCGTTTCGCCGTAAATGCGCAATATAAAAACATATAAACATTAAAACATTAAGAGAATGCCAAACCGTCGACTTGAATCTTAGACCTCACTTCGCTCGGTCAATTATGTATTAGTACATGTTCAATGAATAGATTTTTTCAATTCAAGGAAAAAAACATTTGAAAAAAATTCTTATGCAATATATAAAACAATGATTGAAGAGAGTATGCCTCTGTAATTTTTATATAATAATCTTTTATTAAAATAAAGTGGATTTTCTGACAATAACTCAAGTTTCTTCATTTATGGAAGAGTTCAACAACATCAATATTCACTCTACAAACTTAAAGCAATGAGTAGTACTAATACGTATTCATTCATTCATTCATTTATTATACAAAACACTGTAATCATAATATAATTATACCAATGGAGGAAAACCAGGTTGAGTGTGCATGTGCCATTTCTAGACCAAATTTTGAAAACGCTAATATTGTCCAATGTATTATTAGGTTATGAAATCACACATCAATGCTCCGTCACTTAATTTTGGGTCCAGGAATAGTTGTTAAATCTTATTTGATTTTTTTTTAATTTTGAAGCTTGACGTAGGAAATAGGATAAATGTACCAAAGAGGTATAAACCGGTAGGCAAAAGAGACATAGGCAGGCCACGATAAAGATGGCAATGATCATTATTTATTATAAAATGAAAACAGTAGTTTGTAGTGATGCTTATGATGATATTAGATTAGATTATATTGATGTTATTAATTTATAAATTTTTATTTATTTTAATTTTTTATTCTAATCACATGCTGAATGTGAGTCGGATCAGGCAATAGCCTAGTCCCTATTTGAAAGAAGAAGAAGATGTACCAAAGAAAACAATGAATTGAAAACTTGAGGAATATTGCACTTATTATTTACTAGCAGGTAACCCGTGCTCCGCAAGGGTTTGATTAAAACTTGACCTACTGGAATCTTTAAGAAATTAAAATAGGCCTATAACCATCCCAGGTTAATTAGGAATCTATATGCAAAATTTCAAGTTAATCAGTCCAATAGTTCAGACGTGATGATGTGTCGTTCGTGAATTTCCTATCCCGTTCGTGTATAAGCCAACTCTTTCCTTTATTATACTAATAGTTCTGTGAACAGTAGACCTCACGCAGTATTCTCATCCACAAGTACCTGATTGAAATTATAGACCTTATGGAAATACAGCAATAGACTGGCTTCTCCACACATCTGTGTAATCACTTGTCAGCTGATTTATGATGAATAATTCTATAGTCTGATTTTTACTCTAATATTGGCTTATGAAGGAGGCTCCTTTTTCCTTTTATATTATCCTTGAAATGCAAACTTTCCATAAACCTTGTATATATGTCAACACGCAATTAAAAAAGGAACATACTTGTCAAATTTCATGAAAATCTATTACCGCGTTTCGCAGTAAATGCGCAACGTATAAACATATAAACAGTCAAACATTTAGGGCCGGTTTCCGAGCTCGGGATTTGACTAAGTTCTAGACTTTAAACAGCTGGAGTCAGAGAATTGGCTTTCCGAAACGGGGCGTAGTCGTAGTCATTGTCAAAGTCACGTTTGAATTAAATTTCAAAAAACTAGAGAATTGAATACATAATAAAATAAAGAGAGTATAGTGTAAAGTTTCAGCTATTTTGAATTATTTAGAAATGTTTGATTTCGTCGAGGAAAAACGTTTCTAATTTATTATAGAAATGAGAAAATAAAAACTGCGACTACTGTTACAAAAACTGCGACTACGCCCCGTTTTGGAAAGCTAATTTTCTGACTCCAGCTGTTTAAAGTCTAGAACTTAGCTAAATCCCGAGCTCGGAAATCGGCCCTATAACTAAAAGGCCCTATAACTAAAAGGCTCGGAAATCGGCCCTATAACTAAAAGGCTCGGAAATCGGCCCTATAACTAAGGCCCTAAAATAGGCCTATAACTATCCTTGGTAAATTAAAAATCTATATGCAAAATTTCAAGTTAATCAGTCCAGTAGTTCAGACATGATGATGCGTCAAACATAATTTTCCTATCCCGTACGTGTATAAGACGGCCTCTCCTTTATTATAGTATAGAACACGAGTAGATTTGTTGTGTTATGAAATCGTTATGAAACAATACTTTCCTTACCTACGGTAGTAGGACAAAGATGGTAAAAATAAATCACATTTTCAAGAGAATGTGTTCCGTATAGAGTTTGTTTCACTCACCTCTTCTGGCATTTGGTTAGATGTGCATTCGACTACATCCTTGAATATAAGAGGCCATATGTTCCAATTGCCAATGTTATGACAGGAATAGAAAACAGCCACTTTTTTCAAGCTGCATACAACATTGAATGTTTCATCGTCATCTGGCGTTTCTCCCTGTTAGAAACAAACAAATATCAGAGAAGTTGAAAACATTTATTGCTGAAAAATTGATGCAGTTATTTCTCAATAACAGAAATAAAAAAATTGTAAAACAATAATATTGTTGTAGAAAAATTGTTCAATATGCAGAAATAAAAAATTGGTAAAACAATAATTGTTGTAGAAAAATTGTTACAGTTATTTGCCAACAAACTGAAATGACTATGGTAAGATTCACGTTATAAAGTAATTTCAAGTCATTCCAGCATATCTGATAAAATATTTATTGCTTATTCTTGTTGATAATTAATAATTCTGTCTTGAATATCACCACAAAAATAAAATAATTTTATTTTATTATCTAAAATTTTCAAAACTTTTCGAATAATATAATCAATTTACTAGCCGTCAGGCTCGCTTCGCTCGCCATATCCGACTACCACCGACTGGATCGTCCAAAGATGAGATCAGCGGGCTCGCTTCGCTTGCCTGCATTTTTCATTTGAGCATGCTTCATTCCATCAGAAAGTCAAAGTACTGAGAAAACGCAGAATAGCTGAAAAAACGTTGGAAAAACGCTGATTTTGGGCGTATCTTTGATGAAATATTAAAGTCACCTCATCACAAAATTTTTAGACCCTAGCTGAACCTCTGTACCAAATTTGAAACTTTTCTGTCCATTACTTGATGAAATAACTGAGAAAATTTTGGGTGTATCTTTGGCGTTATTTCAAATTCCTTCTAACACAACATTATTACACCCCAACTGAGCTTCTGTAGTAAATTTGAACATTTACTGTTTATTTGTTCTTGATAAAGCTGAGAAAGCGCAAAAAACGCAGATTTTGGGCGTATATTTTGATTTTTTTTCAAATCCGTTCTTAGTGCGCCTCTTAAGGGCCAACTGAACATACCTACCAAACTTGAACGTTTTTGGTCCGGTAGATTTTTAATTCTGCGAGTGAGTGAGTGAGTGAGTGAGTGAGTGAGTCAGTCAGTGAAAGAGTGCCATTTCGCTTTTATATAATCATATTGCTATTGAAAAGCCAAAATCTACCCTCCAAAACCTTTCCTTTCACTTTTAAAACATTATTAAACTGAACCTTTCAAGTTATGTTCATCTACAGTCCAGGTCCTCTAGCTTTGCTTTCGGCGGTGGGCCACTAGACTACAATACTACTCGTTCAAAAACATGGAACATTTCTGAAAATGCATCTTTCCATAAGCAACAGATGCTCTCTTGTATCTTCTCAAAAGCAACGTGTTGCATCCGAAAAGATACACAAGAAGCTTTAATGTATTTTCCCATAAGCAACATATTTATGCTGTTGCCATAAACAACAGATGCTCTTTTGTATCTTCTCAAAAGCAACGTGTTGCATCTGAAAAGATACACAGGAAGCTTTAATGTATTTTTCCATAAGCAACATATGCTCTTTTGTATATTCTCAAAAGCAACGTGTTGCATCCAAAAAGATACACAAGGACTTTTAATGTACCCGTCCATAAGCAACATTTATGCTCTTTTGTATATTCTCAAAAGCAACGTGTTACATCCGAAAAGTCGCAAAATGAGGTTTTTGGAATTAATCCTTTTAGCACAACACAGCCTATCAGCTGACATTCGTTCAACAAGCTCTTTCCATTGTGGTGATACGTTGCAACTCTCTCATTCATGAAGAATCTCTGTGTGTAGGGAGCTTCCTCAATCTGGGGATCTAGGCACAGAATACAAACAGAATGGAAAATATCAATCCAAACAATGCATTTTACATGAGTGCACCAAGACCACGTCACGTGACTGCGTCAACTTGTTAGAAATTAAAATTTCTGCTATCCGGGTATTTTGATTGGGTTGCGGCAGTGAAGGAGACAGATTGACCCGGATCAGTAAAGTGATCCGAACTTCCAATCTTCTATACTATTACAATGCTGAACTTTCTTTCAAGATGGCGGATTTTGGCATCAAGATACTAGCCGACTATCCGAACTTCCCATCTCTATACTATTACAATGATGAACTTTCTTTCAAGATGACGGATTTTGGCGTCAGGATACTAGCCGATTCTGTATTGAATTCTGTGATCTAGGTTTTCTGAAGCCTGATGTTCTTACAATGCCGTGAATATTACCCCGCGAACCTTGCCTATAAGCCGTTTCAAAGTCACGGACACAAAGCTACGGGACGCGAACAATAATTTTATACACTAGACAATTTGAGAACTGGCAGAACTGAGGAACTCCAGTGACGCACTCACCCCTTCAATGAGTGAATTCCATTCGTCAATCGCTTCCTTGTACTTATTGACAATGCTGTCAATGATGGTGGACCTTTGCACATCGCAACGGGAGTAGATCCAGGTTCTGTACAGAAATCATAGACATTTATTACCTGTGCGGATCCTAAAACACTGACTAAGTACGACAAACGAAAGATATTACAGTTGTGCTGTTTATTTATCGAGTTAATCACAATATAATTTTATATATATATATATATAAATATATAATTATTATTATTAATATAATAATTATTATTATATATGTAGTTATTATTATTATTAGCGTATGGCACATATATATATATATATATATATATATATATATATAATATATATATATATATATATATATATATAATATATATATATATATATATATATATAGACGCACACAAACACATAGGTAGGTAGTCAAAGAAAAATCTGGTCATGAAACCTTTCTCAGGTTGATAAGATATTGTAAATATATAATATATATATTAAATATTATTTAATTCTGACGACGAGATTGTCAAGGTAGTGTAGTGATTGTGGAGAAGCCGAAATAAAATCATTTAAATCGCCTTCACTATTAAATAAATAAATATCTTTATTGTCACAGAATGTTTACACATTATAGACAACGTCATGTTTGGTAACTCTAGTAAATACAAGGCAAACATGAGCCTGCAACAACAAGCACACAAAGTCAATTTTATAACGTTCAATACATCCATTACACTCTAAATTAGGTATCAATTATATTTCCCAATCACTCATCAACTACTTATATATCATTTATCATATGAATTATATATACATTTTCCAATTTATAGAAAAATGGCTATTTTATATGGGGTTTCTCCTATTAAAACTTCCTTTACTATTAAACGAGCAACTTCTGTTTATGTGTTTATATGTTTATATGTTTGTATTTCACCGGATCTCGAAAACGGCTCTAACGATTCTCAAGAAATTCATAACATGGTATGTTTATAATATAAAGATTCGATTGCACTAGGTCTCATCCCTGGGAAAACTCGCTGAAGGACATTAAAAGGATAATTATTATTCATCCTTGGGAAAACAGCTGATAATAATTATTTCGTCGTCTGATGGAAGTGAGTGAGCAAGTTCATGTTTGTGAGACTGTGTCAAAATTATGACTCAGCTGTTAAACTTTTGTAATCATTGAATCAGGTACTTGGTGCCGGTTGCAAAAAAGCCGGGTTATTTTCAACCCTGATTAATTCCAGTAGATCCATATTTTTGAAATGGTCTTCTCTGATTTAGTTCACATGAAGTTGAACAGGATTAAAATTTAACCGGCTTTTGTTTCAACTGGGCCTTTGTGAGGGGAATTTTTGCATTCTTCTGGGAATTAATCTAAATTTACTGTCATTGGATAGAACATTTCTGTATGAACTATGAATGTTATTATAATTTCTTCTTTCGTAATAAATTTTTTATGCTTTTCTACTCCAGAGCGAAGCTCGGTCCCCGATATTGTATATTCTAACGGTTGCAGTAGGGTGGAACTAGTGCGTAAAAGTGATGATATGTTCATTTATTTAATCATTCAGAATTATACAATTTTCAGAAAAGTATAACAGGCTTGACCCCAAAACGGTTTCAATTCTAATTTATACAACAGACCATATGCAGCTGCTAGGTTATGTGTCACTTTCATGTTTTCGAATTACACACCCCAATTTACAAATTACAATTCAAAACAAACAAGAAACATTTTTGAATTTAATAATACTTCTAAAAAGCATTTAACCAATAACAAACAATTTAAAAATTCCAAACTTTGAAGAAACTTTAAAATGTTGAGACCAAAAAGACAAACACTAGTTGTAGGCTATGTGGTATTTTTTCATAATGAAGAACATATATAGTTATTTGTGCAACTAGTGCGCAAAGTGAGTTTGCTGCACCGAAAGAAACGTTTACGCCCGAGCCGTAGGCGAGGGCCGAATGGTTTCTTGAGTGCAGCAGAGGAACTTTGCTCACGTATTTCACATCAACTTTTTCCTACAGTTACCATTGAATATGAGAAGTATTTGATTAGGTGTGGGTAAAAAATTGGTTGAAATCCATCAGTCTGTATAATTTTGTTATTAATAACAACTTTAATTTATTTGAAACTTGATAATCCAATTGAAAATTAATAATCGATAGTTTATTCAAATTAAAAATTAAATCAATACAATTAATTTGAAAATTTGAATAGTTTTGAGTAAACTTAATTTTTTAACAATTTTTCAACCAATCAATTTATGAATGAAAAAATATTATTTAAAATAATGAATAATTAATAATATTCAAAATATATAATTTGATGAGTTCTCAAATTCGGATTAAAAATACACGCCAACAATGTCAACAGCTGATTGGGATGGCTGCAAGATAATACATTTAGTATTAAGAGTAAGCAAAGTAATACTTTGCGCACTAGAGCGGAAAAGTGAATCGTTGCGTTCTGTAATCAGTGCAGGAATGGTCACTTTTCAAGGTAACTGTAGGAAAAAGAAATTGTCAACCACTTTTTATGGTTATTTGTCAAACACTATGGATAGTTGTAAAAATCATGTAATTATGAACTTATCTTTAATTTATTTCTCTGGTGTTAATTCGGGAGTTTTTTCTTTCAATATCATGATTCTTTTGAACTAATAAATTAATAAATGAAAGTATGAAAACCATGTACCAATGAATTTGCAATGACCATGGGTATAGGAGTACAATAAAAAAAAACTTTTGCTTATCAATATAGGTTATTTTATGTTGTTAATTTTAGTAAGTAATTCCAACAACGATAGAAAATTCCTTAATCAATATATTTGTTGCTGTTGATAAAATCAAGTAAAATTATAAATTTTCATCCGCCATAGTGAAGATCCTGAATATATTAATAACCCTATGAATAAAGATCTTTTCCAAGTTCGCTAATTCATTTGCTTCAACGATCCAATAACCAATAAATTGGAGGCACATTAATATTGTGAAATAGAAGATTCCTTGGTATATTTGTTTATTTATTAATTCAATGACAAAAAATTATTTAAGAAGCGATTGAGGCAGGGCTAACAAACGCAGCTCAAAACTGGTACTCCCCCAAATTTTGATTCATATACTAGTCCAAGTATCATTTACTAGTATGTTTATTTCACTTTATTTGTGAACAATTTTTAGTGCAAACACACACAAACAATACATTTTGAATTCGTATGAATTAAAAACTAATTTAAATAACAAAATTTCACTTGAAACTGTAAAACAAAGTTTGAGAATATTGTGTTTCGAAAAGGAAATTTGATTGAAAGGTTTTGAAGTTTTATTGAATCAAGCAGAACAATTTTGCAAGGACGTCTGTAAAAACGCTACAAATATGAGACATTTCTCCATTCTGTGAAGGACACAGTGAAAAGTTGAATATGTAATGAACATTTTGTCACTCAATTATTTGAAATTAACGGTAGAATATGGAAGGAGAAAACTTGAAGCAATTATTTAAAAAGCGAAAAAATGTGAATGAATACTCACAGATTCTTGTCGAGATACAGTGTAAATTTCCAACTCGAAGTACTGAGGTATAGATAGTAGGTTAGCCAGCTTGTCAGGGTCAGCTCTATATTTGTCCAACAGAATAGGAAGTGTGCCGATGAAATGTTCAGTCAACTTTTGTTTATCATCTTGAACTTGTTTGATTTCTTTCACTGACAGTACCTGTAACAAAATAGTTCCATTCGATGATCATTGAATGACATTGGATCTCACAAAAAACAAGGCAATGAAGTTTTCAATCAGCATACAAACAGGTACCAAATATAATTTCATTTGTCTACATGTTGAGGTATAATTTTACCAGTGGATCATGTTCAACATTTATTTTTAAAACAATTAAACACGTTTTGTTGTTGAATCCTTAGGCTCAACTCAAGACTACCTCGACTCGAATCGTACGACTCCAGTGGAGGATACTCCAGTCTCTCGACCTTACGCCTTTTCCGCTTATTGTCACTACTTCAGTTCTATGCTACTCTATTTTCTAACCATACTTTATTTCAATTTCAATTTCATTTATTGCCAATTAGAATATTCTAAACATATAGAAACTCTTTATAATATGACATATCATTAAAATATAATTAAATAAACATAATTACTCATACATATAATTGAATAAAATTGAAATAAAATATAAAATCTAGGCATCACCAGCAAAAAGAAAATCTTTGCCCGCTGGTGAGAGTTGCAAAACAGTAGAAGAAAAACATAATATTTCGAAATAATGCAGAAAGTTGAGGTTAAAATCAACTAATAATTATAATAGAAACTTTATAACAGCAGAATCATAAAACATCAAACAAATATTGTGCAGAGAAAAGACTATAAAATGAAAAAAAAAGAATTAAAATTAAATTGCTATATTTAAGGTAAATAAATATTCCCTCTTAATCCACTCATTGACGCTATTTTTACTCAAAAGGTATTTCATTGATCACCTTACTGCTTGTGAAAATTAGCTGTCTTCTGATCAATGGAAGTTTTGTTTAGTAGGATAAACTTGAAATTCCTCTGTTACACAAGGTCTGAAATGATAAGTGTTCTTGATCAACTTTGGGAAGATATTTAAACTATAAGATCTAATTAGTCACTAATTTGCATGTAACAAATTTTATAATAATTACTATGGATATAATGTCTTATCTAATTCTTGTCTAAAATGATAAAACATCACTTCATGAAACATAACCTCACTTTCATTGAAATGCGCGGTACTACGCAACTCAAATCGACGCTCGACCAACATGTCGACTCAGTCTCACAGTCACGAGGTCGCGGAGACTAGAGTCGACTGGTCTGAGTGTCACCATTTGAAAACACATGCTGCCTCGAGAAGAGACTAGATCGCAGTCTCTTCTCGACTTGAGTCGCGAAAGTGTGAGTTGAGCCTTATTCTGTATTATTTTATGGCAAATAAATAAATTTGAATTTGAATGTCGAAGAATAATCGTAAATGTAACTAACGTTTGGTGAAAAAATGATTCTTGTATATAATTTCGTCTTTTATTCACGACCAATCGGAGGTTGAATAAAATTACCCTTGTATAAAATATTTATTCCTGGTTCAAGCCAACAGCTGAACAATCTAGTTTAAACTGAGATGGAGTAGGTTTAGGAGGGCCGTCCACTGGAACAGATTTCGTCCGAACGATCCTCGGCCGAAAACTACCGAAAGCGACCGAACAATCCCCCAACAAAGAAAGGAATGCTCGTCCATTGCAAAAGGTTCATACGGCCGTGCACGGCCGTCTCCGGCAGATCAATTTTTCAATCCGAATTGAATGGGATTTTCCGGCTCTATCCGGCCGAACTAACCAGTCGAGCTGAGACAACAAAGTGCTCCTAACCTAAAATTATTTCACAGACTTGGTTTTTTTTTTTTACTTTCCTTGCCCTATTACCATAGGTAAGGAAAGTATTGCTTTCCGAAAAAATTAAGGTACCCCAATTTCTAAATTTCTATACGTTTCAAGGTCCCCTGAGTCCAAAAAAGTGGTTTTTGGGTATTGGTCTGTATGTGTATGTGTATTGGTCTGTATGTGTATGTGTGTGTGTGTCTGTGTGTGTGTGTGTGTGTATGTGTGTGTGTGTGTGTGTGTGTGTGTGTGTGTGTATGAGTGTGTGTATATATGAGTGTATGTGCGTCTGTGTACACGATATCTCATCTCCCAATTAACGGAACGACTTGAAATTTGGAACTTAAGGTCCTTCCCCTATGAGGATCCGACACAAACAATTTCGATCAAATGCGATTCAAGATGGCGGCTGAAATGGCGAAAATGTTGTCAAAAACAGGGTTTTTCACGATTTTCTCGAAAACGGCTCCAACGATTTTGATTAAAGTTATACCTGGAATAGTTATCGATAAGCTCTATCAACTGCCTAAATTCCCATATCTGTAAAAATTTCAGGAGCTCCACCCCATCTATGCAAAGTTTGATTTTAGATTCTCAATTATCAGGCTTCAGAATTCAGATACAATTTAAACAAAAAATTTCGAGTGGAAAAGATTGAGCATGAGAATCTCTACAATTAATGTTCAGTAACATTTTCACCTAAAATAAAAATTAAGTTCGAAATTCGAGAAAATGTGATTATCCAATTGCAAACTGTTGGCAACTTTTGATTCTATTAAATGATTCACTATGAAGAGATAGCAGACCTCGTGTGTCTCCAGCGTTATTTCCCTGTCACCAGCTGGCTCAAATCTTTGAATAGTAGACTTGAGATGCGCGGAAACACTAGCGTCAGGTTTTCATAACGGCAAGGAAAGTTGTGTGAGTGTACCACACCAGATTTTTTGAAGTTGTTCTGTTTTATAAAGTTGTAACTATAGACAATGAAAAGTTGATAAGTTTGGTTCAAGAACATGTTCTATTGTGGGATATGCGAGACAGAAGATATAATCGACGTGATGTTCAAAGGAATCTATGGACAGAGATCGCTAAACAAATACCTAGGATCTGAAGGAGAGATTATAGTACCGTAATGAATAACTAATTTAGTGGATATTTGTTTATTCAATTTTCAAAATCTCAATATAATCATTGATTATGAAAAAATTTGGTGGCTATGATAGTGGTTAATTCAATAATTGGTGTGGCGAATCATCTGATATTTGCCACCTGTGATTAACAACCTATATTGGCAACCAGCCAACTACTGAACTAGACTGACGTAAACGGTTCCAATGAACGACCATATTCGGCCGAATTAACGGCTGGCAGATTCGTCCGATCCAACGGCCGAACGGATCGGTTGAATACGGTTCTATTGGACGGTTACCCTTAGCCTATAACTTTAATCTAACTATAGATTATTATTTCAATGTTTGAATGTAACATATGTTGGACTCACAGCCACTTTGCGGTTAGGCCCTCTCCCAACGGGCGCCTCTCCGGGTGGCCGCCTGCTTGACACAGCAGACCATCAGCTCGATGAGGGAGGTCTCCTGACGGTCGTCCAGAGGCTCCTCGGTCGGCCCCGACTCCTCGATCAGCAGATCCGTCATGCACTCCCAGTCTTTCATCATGTCGTTGGACTCGATCAGAGAGTCAACCAGGTAGGCGCCGTGCTCGTGTAACTGCCAACACAAACACATCACAATATTCAAATAAAAGGATAACAACGATGGCAAGTGGGTTACAAGCGATTAAGGCTGTGCAAAGGCTAAAAATAAATTTTCTACTGGAGATATTTTTCAACGTTTTTCGACTTGTGTATATATATCATCGAGCTATCAAAATGAAACGTTTTTTTCAAGAAAACATTTTTTCCGATCATTACTTTTTGAGATATGAGCGCCTAAAGTTTAAATTTTTGGGACAGAACATTTCAAATTCGGTAAGAAATAAATCCATGAGATTTATAGGATACTTTCTTCATGGTATTGTTGATTGATTAAAACAGAAATTTTCTGAAAATTTCAATTTTTGAGAAAGTGATTCAATTTACTAAAACTTTTAGTTGAGTTATTTTTGGTAAATTGAATAACTTTTTAAAAAATTGATATTTTCAAAAAAAAATGTTTTATCCAATCAACAATACCATGAAGAATTCATCCTCTAAATTTCATGGATTTATCTCTTACCGAATTTGAAATGTTCTGTCCCAAAAATTTAAACTTTAGGCGCTCATATCTCAAAATGTAATGATCGAAAAAATGTTTTCCTGAAATAACGTTTTAATTTTGATAGCTCGATGATATATATACAAGTCGAAAAACTTTAAAAAATATCACCAGTAGAAAGTTTATTTTTAGCCTTTGCACAACCTTAATGTGTATGCGAATACATTTTCATGTAAGTTTGTTCATCGAAAACAAAATACATCACTATTATTGACATAAAAGGATAACACAAGTAGCAAGTGGGATATTTTGAGCGAGTAAGGTGTATGGAAATATATATTCATGTAAGTTTGTTCATCGAAAACAAAATACATCACTATTATTGACATGAAAGAATAACACAAGTAGCAAGTAGGATATTTTGAGCGATTAATGTGTATGTTAATACATATTTATTTATTAGGTTAGCATAAACAATACAATGATCGGAAAAGAAAAAACAGGCTATTGCCCAAAACTTGTTCAATTTCCTAATTTAGTTTCAAATTGTCCAAATATTATACATAGGTTATGTCCATCTCAATTTCTACACCAAATCACAATCTGAAAATATAAATTGGAAAAACAATCAATTTAAAATGTGGATAGATTGACAATAGAGCTTTCGTAAAAACATGAAACAAACTTTACATTCACAAAATAAAGAATAAAACCACTTGAAAATATCACGTAAGTTATAACTTATTCATGTAAATTTGTTAATCGGAAGCAAAATAAATCACAATTATTGACATAAAAGGATAACACAAGTAGCAAGTGGGATATTTTGAGCGAGTAAGGTGTTTAGAAATACATATTCATGTAAATAAAAATATGAATATGAGAACCTTTTCTAAAATTATTTAGTCACCCTTTTTAAAAAAGGTACTCATATTTATATTTTTATTTATATTCAAAGGTAGCCCTGAAGAATAAAGATATTCATGTAAGTTTGTTCATCGAAAACAAAATGCATCACAATATTAAGAGGCGTTTACATTAGTCAAGTTTCCTTGAATTCAAGTTCTCTTGACGATTGAGTGGAATTAATTATTTTTGTGAACTTGAAGTCAAGTTCACAAGAACAGAGTCTTGAATCCTCTACACCAATGTAGACCCTTCTTCAAGTATTGTTGATTCAAGTAGATGTTGAACAAATTTGATCAAACATCACATTGTCGGTTAATTTTGTTATTGCTATATTTGGAAATTTTGGATATTTCGAATTCTTTTTCAAACTATTTGTGTATTTTCTGTAATTTCTAGTGTTAATTTTGAATATTGTTATTATATTATCGAAGCAGGATTTTTTGTAATGTTCATGTTTTGATCATTTGTTCTGTTAATCAAGAATGTATTATGTATCTGATTAGGATAGCAACTCCTATTTGTATGAGTACTTGCTCAAGAACAAATAATAAAACTATTTGATTTGAATTTCGAATTCAACATGAATCTTGAAGATACCGTACAATCCAACCCTATGCATTGGAAAATGAGATGAAACAAATATCAGTCAATGTGAAATGTATAGAAAAACAACTAAATAAAAGAGTATGGTACAGATGAAGAAAAATTTGAGATTAATTAGATTTTTCACTTCATAATTACATACTTTTAAGGTATGGAAACTTGACTTCAAGCTTTTAAAACCGCTCATTCAACTCAAACGTAAAAAAACTTGAATTCAAGGAAACTTGACTAAAGCAAATGCAGCTTCATTGGAATAAAAAGATACCACAAGTGGCAAATAGGATATTTTAAGCAATTAGGGGTGTATGAAGTTGATATTGACATACTTTGGGCACATTATGGGAGAATTTAAGTACGTAATTCTGCTCCTCATAATACAAGGTAAACTTGTTCGTAAGCGTTCAGTGAGATGTAGAAGAATATGTTTGTTGAGAAACCTGAGGGAAGCATTCAACTGCACGTCATAGGACCTCTTTCGAGCAGCAGTCAACAAAGTAGCAATTACCATGATGGTAGCCAACCTCCGTAATGGAGGTACCACCAGACTAGTCTGAGTGTCACCATTTGAAAACACAGACTGCGACTCTAGTTTCTTCTCGACTTGAGTCGCGTAAGTGTGAATTGAGCCTAAGGCTAGTTTCACACTCATTCGGTTCGTTTTCGGCAAATTCCGATAAGTGTGAAACGGTAATTCTGTTTCAATTCGGTACCGAATAGAAACCGCATCGAACCGAACGCCCACTTGACTCTAATAAATTCCATCAGGTTTCAATTCGTTGCTACTTTCACACACTTTCGGTTCGGTTCGTTACGTTTTCGGCAAATTCCGATAAATGTGAAACGATGATTCGGTTTGAGTTCGGTACCGAATAGCAACCGCATAGCACCGAACGCCCCCTCGACACGAATAGGTTTCATCATATTCGAATTCGTTGCTAGGGAAACGGGAAAAAACAAAGTCTTTTACATACGCTTGCCTTTTTTGTTTTTATTTTACACTGATATCGTGATTATCTGTTTCAAAATTTTCCAAGTCAAAATCATATGGTCAATTCATTTCTGTTAGTTCACAGGAACATTTTTTCTCAAATGAATAGTTTGCTAAACAAATATGAAAGATATAAATTAAAACTCAGGGAGAATTATTATTTTTTTTATTTTTCCACGAATATTACATGATTTCATCAATGGAGAGAAGAGATGAAGTTTATATACCATGTGTCAAAACAAGAACAAATTTTCAATTAAAAAAAATCATCTCTCTGAACATCCAAAATTAACATAATCAAAAAGAAACTATTCAAATAATACACAATTTTTAATTAATTTTAAAATTTTGTTGTTCAAGAAATTACATATCACAATTTAACACAAGCTGTTATATTTAAATATACCAGCATGAACTGTGAAAATCCAAACACAGCTGTGTTTGAGAAGAAAATACCTAATTAGAACCGTACGAATTAAAACCTGTCATGTATGAAAGTCTCATTCGTTTTCGGTAACGAACCAAACAAAACCGAAAACGTACCGAACCGAATGAAACCGAAAGCGTGTGAAGCTAGCCTAATTGTTAATTACCTCGGATTAAACGAAGAACTGAACGAGATCGCGGATGAGCGGTGAGTTGGGTAGACGCTTGTGGTATAATATTGTTTGTAATAGTTCTTGTATCTTTTGAACTTGTCAATTACCTCAGATTCAATGAAGAACTGCACGAGATCGCGGATGAGCGGCGTGTTGGGCAGGCGCTTCTTGCCGCGTTTGGTGCGCGAGGGGGCCACCACATCCTCGCACACGAACAGGCGCTCGTTCAGGAACTCGCCGGCCGCCTGAGCCACCGCTCGGTGCGACGAGTACACCAACTCGTACACGTGCTCGCAGTCCTTGTCCGTCAGGATGTCGCGGTGATGCCTACAAACAACAAGTCAAAATCATTTATGTATTCATCTACGAGGCTGACCGATCTCGTCAAGTACTGGTCAATGATTTAATTCAGAAATCAAACAAACAAGTTTGTTTTTTGGTCCTGCAAAATTATTTCTTTAATATGTGTGTATTTCCTATTTTAGTGAAATATTTCTTCTATGTTTGGTTTTAAAGCATCTAAATTTGAAAATCTACTTTGTGAAAATAATTAAGAACTGAAAATTTTGTGAAGTGACTCTCCCTATCATTTTTGATTATCTACTTGTTGTATGAATCAATAATATTTGTATATCTATTGAAAAGTACTGTTTTTTCTCCCTGAGGGAAAAGTTAGAAGCCCGAGGCGAAGCCGAGGGCAACAATTTTCCTGAGAGAGAAAAAACATTTTTCACTCGTGATGTACACAACATTTTTCCTCCACCTACATTTTTATAAAAACTGCAAATAAAATAATTTTTAAAAACTTACGTGACCAGTAAAATGTGTTACAACATAACTTAAAAATTAAACAGCTGGCTTGTAATCACACAGTATACCGCCGACAGCGCTATCTGTCGGCAAAAGTTGTAACAACAATGGCCGCCGACTCGACTACAACACTATGATGAAGTTCCCGTTTCAAATTTGATTAGTTAATGAGGAATATTCGTTGGTTTGTATTTTGAATAACATGGAATATGAAAAAAAATATTTATATATTTTTATAGTATACTGATATGAAGTTTGTAATAATTTTAGCATGAAACATATATTTCATATATTGATCAAATGTCTGGTTGAGGTATTGAATTCAGTTGGTTTACTCTATATGCTTCCTCATCTGAGCTTAGACCTTCCAACTTATTTCAAATGTTTTAAAAATGAAGATGCTTCCCATGTTATTTAAATGGAGTCACTTTTACGCTCTAGGGAGTTTTTCTGTTTTTCCTCCTGAGAGTGAAAAAGTGACCCTTTAGTATTATGTTTCAGGGAGTAAAGTAGGCTCTTTAGACAGTGGGTGGAGGAAATAGTTATTTGTATATCTAGAGTGAAAAGTACGACTTTTTCTCCCTGAGGGAAAAAGTTTGAAGCCCGAGGCGAAGCCGAGGGCAACAATTTTCCTGAGGGAGAAAAAGTATTTTTCGCTCGTGATGTACACAACATTTTTCCTCTATCTACATTTTTTTATAGAAACTGCAAATTAAAACATTCTAATAACTTACTTATTGGTGACAATGTTTCCTAACAACATAACCTAAAATCTAAAACCTAAAAACCGGTCGTCTGATAGGCACTGCTGATTGCGCTATCTATCGGCCAAGTGTAACAATTATATCAGCTGGGCTACCAAAAATGGCTGACTCCAGATCACGCGGTTCAGATTTGAATTGCAGATCAAAAATATTTGTTGGCTGGTATTTTGAATAGAATAAAATATTTTAAAAATTGTATAAATTTTTATCTTCTACTAATATTTAGAATATAATATCATACAAACATATATTTCATGAGTTGATCAAATTTCTGGTTGTGGTATTGAATTCAGTTGACTCAATGACAGACACCTCTATTACGCTTTCTCATCTGAGCTTAGACCTTCTAACCTTTTACCATGTAAGTTTTTAAAATAGAGATGCTTCCCATGTTATTTAAATGGATTCACTTTTACTCCCTAGGGAGTTTTTCTGTTTTTTACTACCTAGAGCGAAAAAGTGAAACTTTAGTATTATGTTTCAGGGAGTAAAGTAATTACTTTAGACAGTAGGTGGAGGAAAAAATAATTTTTCCTACAGTTACCTTGAAAAGTGGCCATTGCTGCACTGATTACAAAACGCAAAGAATAACTTTTCCGCTCTAGTGCGGGAAAAATTTTTTCTGCACTCCAGATTTGCAACATGGCAACGCAAAATACTTAGTAGGTTATATGGAGCAACAGTGCAGCAAAATCAAAATGAAGTTGGTAACAGTGACTGGGCTGCTATAGTGAGCAGAGGTGCAACGAAGCACAACGAGCAAATTATTAAGTAGATATTATAACCAAGGACAACATTTTTATTCAATTTGACAATAAATTAAGGTTTTTATCAATAATAAAATTACACAGAAAAACATTTGATGGATTTCAGGCAATTTTACTCATAATTACCCTCTTCTCATATTCAATGGTAACTGTAGGAAAAATTTAATGTGAAATACGTGCGCAAAGTTCCTCTGCTGCACTCAACAAACCATTCCTTTCGTAAACGTTTCTTTCGGTGCAGCAAACTGTTACTTTGCGCACTAGTTGCACAAATAACTATTATTCCCATTCAACTGATCATAGTTACAGACAACGTCATATTCTAATTCTAATTCAACACACAAAAAATTCGAAATCAAATTTCTAATTCTATGTATTGGAAAGCCATATATGATTTCAAAGTCGGGCGCACACAGTAGCAGACGGACGTATGCAGACCGACGGAGAAAAAATGTAGTCTGCATGCAGACAGACGGGCTTTCGAAGAGCTGGGGGGATTTTTTCTCTGCCTGCCTGCCGCTGTGTGCGTTCGCCTTGAAAAGGATCTGAAAAAATTATCAATAAAAAAGAATTATACTAACTTGAGTATACTGATGACCAATCGAACTGCTTGCACAGCTACATCATACTCCTTATCGAGGGTCATGGCGACGATTCTGTCTTTGAATTTGCTCGTGAACAACTCTAGTTTTCCTTTCAGCTCTTCTGAAGCATACAATGGTTGCAAGGCCTGCAAAATAAATCCAAATTTATTACCAAACAATAATCATAAAATGTATCCACAGAGAATTTGATACAACTTCATAATATTTATAAACATAGGCCTACCTATAATTTATGACTCAATGTATAAATAAATAAATGTATAATAAATTGATGTTGTATCCAGTCCATAGACATGCGACATAAGAGAAGAATCCCTCTTATTCTGGATTAAGATTATATAATAAATTTCCAGAGACCATTCGAAAAATCGAATCTCTAAAGCTCTTCAAGAAATCTGTGAAAAGAATCTTAGTTGATAAAGCGTACTACTCGGTGGCAGAATTCAATTAACCATAAACTCTGCACTCAATGACACAAAGTAAAATGCTCACATTTGCTCTATTTTTAGGACTAAGAATAATGATAGACCTAATAAAGGATACACCTTGTTATATACTCTGTTACTGTTTATTTTACCTGTTAGAAATCTTACTTATAGTTCTAAGGATGCAATTATTTGACAAATCACCTATCAAATGGGAGTATTCCCAATATCATGATGTAATGTGATGAAATAATAAATAAATAATTAAATATTAAATTCGAGAATTAGAAGAAAGGAAGCTCTACAAATCTACTAATTGACCGAGGGAAGTGAGGTCTAAGATTTCAGTCGACGGTTTTGCATTTCTCTTTAAGTTTATATGTTCCACATTTACAGCGAAACGCAGTAATAGATTTTCATGAAATTTGACAGGTATGTTTTTTTTGTGCGTATATACAAGTTTTTTGGAAATTTTGCATTTCAAGGATAATATAAAAGGAAACGGAGCGTCCTTCATTTGTCAATATTAGAGTAAAAATCAGAATATAGAATTATTCATCATAAATCAGCTGTCGAGTGGATTATAAATTGCATGCAATGACACATTCAATTCAATATCTCAATGTAACTTATTGAAAACACAGCTGTTGTGTGGACTATTCATTGCATGCAGTGAGGCATGCAATTGATAACTTGAAGTAGCATAGTATTTTCTCCCGACTTTTTCTGTTTTCAACTCGGTAAGCTTTTGATGATGGTAGCATAACTGTTCACATCAAATTAATATCATTGTCGATACAACAACCCAAACAGCTATTAATCGTTTATACACCGATATCTCGCCGACACGACAGGACATGACAGCATTTACTCTGATGGACAGTATTAGAGGAAACTGTGATTTATAACTGCTCGAGGACTACTGTTCACAGAACTAATAGTAAAAATGAATGTTGCTTCAGAAACTCATCGTCCTCATGCATATTTCAACAATTGAAACATATCAAAAAAGTTTACTGATAGTTCATTTTCCTCCACCAAATATTCACTGTAAAAAATAGGGTACTGTAATTATTTTGTAATATCTTTGAACTGTGATATCATTTAACTAAACTTTCATTTCAAAAATAATTAGATAGTGAAATTCTAAAATAAAACCAATAGAGGCCTACTTTCCCCATTCTACCGTGGTATAGAGAGCATTTGTCCTCTCCCAATCTATTAATAGTGAGGTCCACGTTATAATGGCAGTGGAGGAAGATAGAAAAACACCGTTGCCGATTCCCTCCCTTCTATATAAGATAGCTCATACCGCTATATTTGATATTAACTGTTCATCCTTGTTAAAAATAATCAATTATATTTTATTCGTTAAGAAAATATATGTTTAAAACGTAGACCCCACTAAAGAATAACGATTAATTGCATCAATTTTTAACCAAATCATTGAATTAGAATATCACCAATTGTAAAACTTCTATGATAGTATTACAGTTGTGTTGTGAGTGATGTTGTGGTACTTTTCCATAATGAAAATACAAATTGAAATTGTCAACCACTTTTTTATTATAAAATATGTATTATTATAAATATATTTTATAATATAAAAAAGTGGTTGACAATTCAATTTGTGTTCTCATTCTACAATAGACTTTTTATCTGCGATTTCAAACTGTGTTAAGTGAAACTTTCAGGTAAACTGGAAAAAGTTTATAAAACTTGAATTTAAAATAGAAAAAGTTTATAATACTGCACCTGCAAACATTTCAATCTGACTTCTCCAACTTTATCGTGTAGAGTCCAACCAATGTACTTCAGGTAGGAATCATCCAAAAAGTTCTGATGGAATTTCTTCATCCAAACACCGATTTCAGCCATGCAAATTGCTCTTATTTCAGGAAGAGTGTCTCTGAAATAAAATTAGGTAGTATAAGAATTACAGAGAAAATTCTATCATTCACTTATAAGGAGCAATAAAGAATTAAAAATTATTCATTAAAAAGACATTGCATTGGAGAAAAAATGAAAAGATTTTTCAAATACTGTATTATTAGATTTATTTATTTATTTATAAGGTTAGCAAAAAAATACAAGAATCGGAAAAGAAAAAACAGGCTATTGCCTAAAACTTCTTCAATTTCCTAATTTAGTTTTAAATTGTCCAAATATTATAGGTTATGTCCATTCAAATTTCTACACCAAATCACAATCTAAAATATAAATTAGAATAAAACAAACAATTTTAAATTTGGATGGATTAATAATAAAAGTTTCTTAAAAACATGAAACAAACTATAAATTCACAAAATAAAGAATAAAAACACTTTAATTTTGAGCTCGAAAATATCACATTCACCATAGCTATATAACAGCTGATTAAGATGTCGGGTGACCTGTCTTGCTCAGGTCTGGTGTCACAGTTTAAGGTCACACTTGGCGACAATTTGTTTGGAGGTATTTATCTGCGTTATTCGCTTCTTGAATTTAATTTAATTGAACTATTATAACGATAAAACTTTCCAAGCAATTGGTCTATGTGGGGAAATGCAGAGAGGTTCGAACAAAGACCTTAAAGATGCATAGACTCACATGCAGCTCTAGTGTCGTACTTGGAATTGAAATCGGCCATTGAGGGGGCAACCTATAGTGAGGTCCACGTTATAATGGCAGTGGATAAAGATAAAAGAATAGCGATGCCGATTCTCTGCATTAATTAATTATATTTCTACACTGTCAAAAACATAATTGGCATTGTTGTGGACCTAGAGAAGGATATTACCCCCGGCTTTTTTGAATGATAGACAAGGATAGCAAGACCAAAGTTGATCAAATACTGTCATTATAACGTGGACCTCACTATATAAGATTATTACATACCAATGCCTTTATAATCTATAATACTACAAATATACAAATATCTCGTGCTAAAATACCCCAATGGCGGCCTTCAATTTCAAGTAAGAGCTATCATTGGAAGTCTTGAAGCCGCTGCTGATTGTGCAGAAGGCAGTTATCAAGGCTGCGACAGGCCATCCAAGACATAGGCATTGTGGGTCTATATCTTTTTAAAAGGTCTTTGGGTTCAAAAATGCATAGTATCAATTAACATGGAATGTAAAGAGAACAGAACAACGTACAACTATGAATCTTACTCTGTATTGCAGTTCAATACTTTGTCAAGAGGTAGCGTGGCATGAGAAGCACATTGATATGTGAAAGTTTGCACATATCGGGGATGATATTCTAGACAACTCTGTGGTCAAATTCGAAATTTGAGAAGGTTGCAATCTTACACAAATCGGCAACGCTGTAATTTCCTCGGATGGAGGGTCAAGTACCAACTTATTTTAGGCTGGCACACATCTCACCTAAAGCAAAAGCGCAGGAAAAATATATATTTATTTAAAGAGTTGAACTCCCTGCTAGATCCTTCTATTATAAGATTGGCATACTTTGCTTATGTTCAGGCACTGCTCCACAGTGGTATTGTTATATGGGGGAGGGGGTGCCTTTATGAAAGTCTTGAAGCCGCTGCTGATTGTGCAGAAGGCAGTTATCAAGGCTGCGACAGGCCATCCAAGACGTTATCCTACTGATCAGCTTTTCATGGAGTTTCAGGTAATGGATATTCGACAGCTTTTTATCAAGGCACTACTTGTGCATAAGCTTAAAAGAAAGCAAAGTCGAAATATAATTTATTGTATCAAATCATGACCATTTCACACGTGCCTCTAGCATTAGCAACATAAGGATGCCTAGATTGACGAGTCTGGCCTCATCCCGATGCCCCTATGCTCATCGCTTGTGTTGCAACATGCCTGTTCAGTTGTCAATCTTTAACACATACAGTAATGCCGCGTACAAGAAAATGTTGCTCTCTTGGCTGTTCCAACAGAATAGAGAGACATCGGAGATGTTATTGCGGTCTGTTTATCATTTCTAAAAGGTTTTTTTGAAAATAATAATCTGTTTTTAATTTGCTATGTCCGTCTCTGGCATGTGCTTGCCTGGCGGCTCTGATGGATGATCATCGACCCAAATTAAAACTTTTCTATTTTGTACTTTCTTCTTCCTATCTCTATCTCTTCTATCTGTCTCCTTTTCACTCTCTCTTCTTCCTCCTTCTCTTCCCTTTTTCATTTTTTTTCTCTCTCTCTCTCACTCTCTCTCTTTAGTTAGTTCTTCTTCTTGTTTCCTCCTCTGAATTAAAATGAATAAATTAAGTGATTCGGACTCTTCTTCGCACACAGGCATCATAGCCCATGTGAAGAAAATTTCCTATAATGCATTTTATAATGTGTATTTATAAAGAGGAATAAATCGATTTGATTTGGCCAATTATGGTTGAACATATATGATACACAGTCGTCATACATTGTTGTGTCATCACAACGATATGCTTCGATCAGAATGTTTTGAGGTTAGGTTTTTGTATCTCCGATTTTTTCCCCGCTGTTCTATTCGAGGTTAAATTATTTTCCCCATCAGTATAATTTGTGATTTATTTCCTGTTCTTGTTCTTGATCATTAGCCTCTCGCTGATGACGAACATGTGTATGTGCAGGATAAACATGCATGTTCTACCGTTAGTGGCCAGCCTAAAACAAACTATATTTTGAAATTACCGGTAGCGATGTACGAAGACAGACTTGAACATGTAGGTGAGCATGTTCTTGATTTCATCCATGTTCTCCTCAAGCTCCTGTCGCTTGGCCATGAGCGACTCGAGTCTGTCGCTTGCTCGCTTGTCGCGCGCCTTCTGTCGCTCGGCCTCGTACTGGCGCTGAGTGTTGTCCAGGTTGATTGACACCACAAGGGCCACGTCCACTAGGGCTGTCATCAGCTTCATGGCTGCAACACAAAATGAAGCCACTTTTAGAAATTATTCTATTTTAAGATATTCATTTATAGGTTCAATTATTATTCATTAAAAACTGCATCAAGTGCATTCAATGTATCTATGCAATGTGCAATTAACTTTCCAGTAGTCGCGCCCTACTTAATCACACCAGTAGTCGCGTGTTGTATTTTTTACAACATCCAATTTTCCAAGTGTTATGTACTCTGTTTACTGTCAAAACATATTAATTAATTGTGTAATTACTTTTTCCGTCTTCTTGGATTATTTTACGCCTATGAACATTTGGATGATTACCATTTCATAGCCCAATAAGGGTCATCAAGCAAAGCCATCAATTCTGTGTTATTGGTTCGTTTACAGTCCCCGTATATAGTCTTTCCCTATCTTATGGACAGTGCGACTTATGCACTGTCGCGACTAAATGGCACCTGAAGACTGAACCATTGCTCGGCTGATACTGCAACTCAGTGGAGTGATGGGAGGAAAGTTTTGAAATGCATAGGTGACTCATTCATTGACAACACCCCATTCAATAGTTTTGTGCAGCAAAAATCTGACAGTGTTGTACTTTCCAACAGCGCCACTGCCGGTTGTGTTGTCTATGGATCTCTCCTCCACACGCAGACGTTTAGTCTTTGTGGAGGAATTCCGTAATATTGAGTTTTTCACTGTAAATGTTCCACTGTAAATACTTGAAGGAATAGAAAATATTTGAATTTGAATTTTAAATGTACCTCAAAATAATGTACCTCAGAAATGTGACATATCTGGTTCACGTAATTCTGCGGAATGCACCTTTGTTTGTTAGTCAGCCGGGGGAATGCTCAATATACCAATACAAAAGAGTATTGCGGGGGTGGTTATCTGCCTTAAATAACGACGAATGTGATCTGATTTTGAGATCTGCGTACGTCTAGCCCCGCTGCGCGCAAACGCGGTTGGTTAAACTCCAGGCTTACGCTTCATATTATTCTACTGTAGACCTATATTCTATACAAATTTTATTCCTCTATATATTTATTATTTTGAGCTTCCAATTTTCATCTTCTCTACCTCCATCAGTAATCAACCAATGAATTTGAATGCATTTAACTGCCATTTTAGAATGTTGGTGTGTGTGTATGTGTGTGGTGTGTGTGTGGCTGTCATCCCCCTCCCTGTATGTGTGAGTTGTATGCGTGTAGTTGTGCTACAATATTTCTATGATTGAATAATAATTTCTATTATCTAACATATCATAATTCAATTTACTTCTTTATTTAAGTTATTCTTTTCATTTCAATACAATGTACCTAGCCAAATCTAATTTCCAGGAATTTCTCTCAAGTTATAATAATTTAATTAATGTAATTACGAACTCAAACAACTCACAAACAGACCTGCGTGTCCATGTGAGTGTTGTTTCAATTATATCTTTTTATATATTGTTTGTACTGTAAATGCTGGAAACAAATAAATTTGATTTGATTTGAATAGCTATTAAAAGTGTGAAAATGAACATAAAAATTGATGGTGAAACAAAATAGAAAATTCAGAGAGAAACTCACCAGCTAGAGTTGCAGTGTGCCTGAATGCACGCACTTGAGAGTCGGAAAGTCCAGTAAGAAGTGATATAACATTGTCCATCAGGTATTGATCATAGATGATGGAGTACTGGCACTGCTTTACTAATAGAGCGACAAAATCACAGAAATTCTGTCTGAACTTCTTCCATTGTTGCCCGGTCATGATTAATGGGTATTCACCACTCTCCTGCACATCAAACAAATATTTAGAACATAATAATTTACTATAGTGAGGTCCACGTTATAATGGCAGTGGAGAAAGATGGGAGAACAACGTTGCCGATCCTCTGTCTTGTCAATGTCTTCTATAGACGGTAGCTGATACAGGTTTATTGATGTAATATTAAATGTTCATACTCGTTTAAAATAATCAATTATATTTTACTAAGCATCCAAAAAGCATTATTAAATACCTTATTAAATTAAGACATTAATAGACATTATTAGACATTAAAGACATTATTAAATTATATTTTACAAAGCATCCAAAAAGCATTATTAAAGACCATTTTGGGCAAACCTAAACGATTTCCAAGTGACAGTATTTTTTAATGTATTGACGGTTGAGCAGCTGTATATAAAGAATTTTAATTATTTACATTAATAAACAGAGAACTTTTCAACCTCCGTATATCGCCTTACAATCTCCGTCCCTCAACCTTTACCTTTGAACCAAACAATGCAGTTCTATCCATTTGTAGAAGATAGTTTGATTATATTGTTCATAAGCTTATAAATGTGATACCTGCTCTTTCTATACCAGATAATTTGAATGGAAGACTTCTGAGAGAGATAGAGTTATGGATTGCTTCTTCACATCCTAGGATAAGTGATTTCTTGTAATATTGTAACTAGGATAAGTTCACGATCATTCAAGAATGTCTGCTTTTTTATTTTATTATCTCTTATTTTCTTACTTTTATTTACTTTCCTTCTTTGTATTTTTTTTCAAATTTAGATGTTAATAGGAATCCACCAATTTTATTTATCTTAGAAATAATTTTGTTTTCAGTAACACTCGGCCCCTGCGCTCAGGTTTTTAACCTTTTCAGGGACTTTTCGTATTTAATAATAATAATACTATTTTACTTTTAACTTATTTTGTTAATTGTCAATTGTATTTATGTAATTATAGACATTCATGTATGTATTGTATGAAGGAAAAATAAACTATTGATTGAAGCGAGAAATTATATTTTTCAATAATTTTCATAATTGAAATAAAATATTTTGTTAATTAATTATTAATATTGTTAAAAGACGATCTGGCAACAGAACAAAGCAAGAAAGAGATAGCGCTACCCGCTTTGTCGAATGATGGACAAGGATAGCAATACCATTTCTAATCAAACACTGCCATTATAAAGTGGACCTCACCTTAGCATTTCATTACGACTTAGATTACGCATTTCATTAAGATTTAGAGGATAGATTCTTCATGGTATTGTTGATCTAGTAAAACAAACATTTTCTAAAAATAACAAAGTTATTCAATTTACCAAAAATAACTCAACTAAAAGTTCTTTTTAGTAAATTGAATAACTATCTTAAAAATTGTTATTTTTTGAAAATGTTTGTTTTACTAGATCAACAATACCATGAAGAATCTATCCTCTAAATCTTATGGATTTATCTCTTACCGAATTTGAAATGTTCTGTCCCAAAAATTTAAACTTTAGGCGCTCATATCTCAAAAAGTAATGATCAGAAAAAAAATGTTTTCCTGAGAAAACTTTTTCATTTTGATAGCTTGATGATATACAAATCGAAAAACTTTGAAAAATATCACGAGTAGAAAGTTTATTTTTAGCCTTTGCACAACCAAGCGTGCACTTGCACATACACACATTCAATGTGATCACACCCTTAGAACGTGATAATTGTAGTTACAAGCATTTCATTATGCCAAGTGAAATAGTCACATTTGAAACTTATTCGTCAGATCAAATTGATCTTGATGAGGCCTAATTGGAAAAATTTCACATATAATCAAAATTTGGATTTTTATTTCATGATTATTGAAAGTTAGATATAGGTAATTAATAAACATTTTTTTCAAATATTATTGCCACAGAGACTACCATAGAGAAAAGGGGTAGCCGTCTAGTTGTCACCCCGACTACTTAACACCTGGTCATTTTGGCCATAGGCGACTACTTGTACCCTCGTAAAAATATACAATTGCCGTCAAGTTGGCCCCCCGACTACTTGACACCTACCGGACCAAAGGTGCCAACTAGTCATGACCGTAAACGACTACTTGACACCTCGCACCCTCGCGTCAGGGTGCCCCCCCGACTAGTTGTCACCTCCTTAGAAGCACCCTCGCGTCAGAGTGTCCCCCCGACTAGTTGTCACCTCCTTAGAAAGGACACAAGTAGACGGGGATGGCTCACGTCTACATGACACCTTGCACGCTGGCGTAAAGGTGTCACCCTGACT
Organism: Nilaparvata lugens; assembly: GCF_014356525.2. NCBI lineage: Eukaryota > Metazoa > Arthropoda > Insecta > Hemiptera > Delphacidae > Nilaparvata > Nilaparvata lugens. The sequence continues at coordinate 4,409,375 of NC_052505.1, forward strand.
ACTTGTCACCTACAGAGTTTGCACAACTTACACCCCCGCGGCGTAGGGAGGAGGGATCAAACAATTTTTATTACTGGTTATGATGTAGAATTGAATTGTAAGCACTTATGGTTCTGTAACATTTTCCCGTCAAACGCACGGTTCGGGAGATATTCGCCGTCTTTGCTATTTTTAGGACAAATTTTTTCGAGTTGGTTGAAAACAGAAAAAAATAATAATAAGCCCTTTTGATGACTGAACCAGATGTAGAACACAATATTCTAAACACATTTTGTTCAGTTATATTTTCCCGTCAGACGCACCGTTTACGAGTAAATTTAGCCTAATGCTAGGACAGTCAAATTTTCATCCATCAATAATATGGCAGATGAAGCTATCAGTCTGGTTATCAACTGAGGTATTAAATGAAGTCTGGTAATTAATTTGAGGATAAATAATTATTTATATACACTTGTTTCTATACAGTCGGTTTCTATACTTATTCTTGATTGCATCATGGTTGAAAAGGCTCACTCACAAAGACATGATGTTGAAAATATCTTATTGTATCAAAATTAGGAATCTTAATGCCTTTTCATATAGAACTTGATAGTTAGGCTTCATTTTCCAACTTTCAAATGAAGAGCCAGCTGGATTGGTGATTTATTGTGGAGTTGAGTCGAGGGGATAGGTTGTCGTGACTGTAGATGACTACTTGTAAAAATATACCATTGCCGTCAAGTTGTCACCCCGACTACTTGACACCTACTGGACCGGAGGTGCCAACTATTCATGACCGTAAACGACAACTTGACACCTCGCACCCTCGTGACAGGATGTCCCCCCCGACTAGTTGTCACCTCCTCAGAAAGGAGACAAGTAGACGGGTATGGCTCACGTCTACTTGTCCCCTAAAAACCGGTTTTAAAAAGGGACAAGTAGTCGCGGTGGCACCTAGTCGCGTACCCGAGAAAAGATAACATAAGCATATATCCCATGGTACAGGGCGTTTATATTTCAACACTGGACAATATATAGTCCTAGTAGTTTTTTCGTGAAGCTATGTGACGATGTTAATCTCTTATACTGGGCCGTTCTTACACTCTCACCCGGCCGAAAAGTAATGATAGACAGTAGTCGACAGTAATCGGATTGAGTTTACAATAAATTGGCTTGAAACTTGGAACAGAAACTACCTATACCATGGGATATCTTCTTGAGCTGTCTTCTCTCTATGCTTTTATTCAATCGAACTAATATACCAACCTCGTCAAACTCCTCAGTCATTTTACGGATAATGGCTGCATGCTCCATGTTTGCAGCCATCTGAGACGTGATCTTGCCCTTGCAGCCTGACGCGTTGATGAAGAATTGCATCAGGCCCAACAGTGCCGTGTCGCGGTTCACTTTGTAAGCCTCGATCCAATCATCCACAACATTCTACAAAACAAATTTACATTGAGAAGTTCAGGTAATCAACATTATTCAGCTATAAATTCCATAAAACTGGTAGAAAAAGTCAAAATCACTCTGCATTCTATCACTCAAAATCACTCTATGAATACAATAAAACTAGTAGGACGTTATTCAAGTGCAAAACACATTGATTTACATTGGTAGGGGTAGGTAAACAGCATTATTCAGTAAAATAAAGCTATAAATCCTAAAAATCTAGCGGGAGATTATTTACGTGCATACCACATTGATTTACATTGAGCAGAAGGACAAGTAGGTTAACATAATTCAACTAAATATATCCCAAAAAAAACTATAAATATATGAATATTAAATGAAACACTAAGAAATTGTCAAAAACCACAGATTTATTGATAATTAAATAATAAATTGAAATTGAAAAATTAGAAAAACCGGTTTATGTTGTTACACCATTGTCAATTTCTTATAAACAGATTATTTATACAGTTTATCAGAGATTGACAATGGATAACAACCGAAACCGGTTTTTCTAATTATCAATAAATCTGTGGTTTTTGACAATTTCTTAGTGTTTTATTTAATATGAATAATTGCCACAATATCAACTTCTAAACTACACAAAAAATATATAAATCATAAAACCATATAGGAAGTAATTTATGTGCAAAGCACATTGATTTACATTGAAAAGAGCAGTTAAACAGCATTATTTAGCAAAACTCAGCTATAAATTCCATAAAACTAGTAGGTAGTTATCTATGTGCAAAACACATTGGTTAGTTTTAGTTTTATTCCAAGTCATAGACCAGCGCTGCTGGATAGACTGTGTCAAGGGTTTATAAAACATGTCGTTTCAAAATGTCATCTCACTATCAAGAAATTCATCAGGCTATAAAATAGTTGCTCCACCAAGAAAGATTTCAAAACTGCTCGGAACTGTCTATAACTTCCACTATCCTTGACCCACTCTGGCAGCTTATTGAACATTTTTAATGCAATGGAAGGATAACTCTTCTGAGTCCTTGCTAAACGGCATCTTGACATGTTGATAAGGTGAGTCTGACGGGTTCCATAGCCATATATCTCACCACGAGAATCAGCACTCCTAGCTCTGTCTCTGATGCGAACCAGACATTCAAGAATGTACTAATTTACAACAGCAATCATTTTTAACTTCTTGAAGAGTGGTCTGCAATGAGCCATGTGGTTTCTGCCCGTCAGCGGTCGAACAGCCTTGTTCTGCAGAAGCAGCACACATTAAGGCCCGTACGCAGATACTCGGTTTAAACGGAAAAATGTCAGCTGTTCGTATGAAACACATTATGATAAATGCAACCATATCTACAAATAAACGTGGTTTAGCGTTGAACGCAGTGTTAGCATGGCCCTTATTGATTAAATAAAATACTACATCAATTTTGAACGTATCTCATAAAACTCCAACTTAAGAGCCTATTCACATGACAGCGATTTACGTTCGGTTGTCGCGCGATTGACAAACCGAGCGATTGCCAGGTATAGGGAAACACATGGTTCCGTACACATACATCGCTCGGTTTTAGTAGTCTGACTACAACCGCTCGGTTGTCGCTCGGTTGCCGGGCGGCTCGATATACTAGAGCAGGCATGAGAGCGTACACATGTCTTCAGTCAACCGAGCGGTTTCGATCAGAGCAGTAATATATGTTTAAGAGTAATATAGTGATAAGTACATAGATTAAGATATTAAGATTGAGTACATACATGTTGTACCTAGTATTATTTATCATAACCGAGCGCAAACCGCTCATGAATCGCTGTCATGTGTACGAGTCTGGCAAACCGAGCGATTTGCCAATCGAGCGACAACCGAGCGTAAATCGCTGTCATGTGAACAAGCTCTAAAACTCAACTAGTTATTTTCTCATAGTTCATTGCCAAAACAGTCACCTTGACAACCGTGCTCGCATGATAGTATCCATGTAGGGCTAGCCTAATATTTATAAACCTGTAATTTGTTTTGTGAAACTATTCAATTCAGTTGAATGTGAATAAGTATTTTGATTCAATTCAATTGAAGGCTGGAGCGCTTACCTGCAAAGAAATCTTGCCTGTTTTGATGCATTGATAAAGGCAAGCATCATCTTCAGACAAACTTTCAGTGAAGTTTTTGCGCATGTAGGGTCTTCTCTTCTGCTTCTCTTCGACGGCGATCTTCTTGTTTGGAACCGAGGACTGGACTGGCGTCGGCTGTGGTGTCGGCTGATTACCAGCGTTCAAATCTAGGAGGAAAATAATTTAAATAATTTTCAAATGATTAAATAATTATTTTAGATTGATGAGAGCCACAAACTGTACATTTTTTCAATCTATATAACATAACATGATCAGGGGCGCCATTTAGGGGGGCAGGGGGGCCTAGGGCTAAAGTGCACGTCCAGTGCCAACATACCTATTATCAAATTTTTGGTTGGGATCGATTTAGTATGTTATTTTGAGCACAAAATCACAAAAATTAAACGGCGCTCACTATTGTTTTTAAAATAAACTAAGTTCAAAGTAACAGAACTTTACATGCATTCAACTTATAAGTAGCAACCATAAGTAGCTAGGTTAGGAAAAGCTGTAGGTTAGGAAAAGCTTTATGTTAGGAAAGCTTAGGTTAGGACAAGCTTTGGGTTAGGAAACCTCAGATTGGGAATATCATAATTTGATGATTTCAATAATCAAAATGGCTGCTACTCATTGGTTAAATGCATGTAAAATTGTGCTACTTTGAACTTAGTTTATTTAAAAAACAATAGTGAGCGCCGTTTAATTTTTGTGATTTTGTGCTCAAAATAACATACTAAATCGATCCCAACCAAAAATTTGATAATAGGTATGTTGGCACTGGACGTGCACTTACACCGGGCCTAGCCCCCCCCCCCCCCCAAGGATCAGATGAATAATAAAAATGTGGGTCTATATATACGAATCCTTAGAACTCATACTGATTTAATACTTTTTTTAAACAGCAGTAGTATAATTCCTTCTACAGTATCAAAAATGTAGCAAAATTGCCTTGAAGTATGGGTATGGAGTAATAAAGAATATATTTTTCTCTGTGGTATAGTTGAAGCTTAAATATAGAATGGGTACAATTATTGATGAGGGCACAATAAGTGAGTTATTGCATGAATTTCAACGTGAGAATGAACAAGTTGCAAGATGTCACAGTGAAAGCAAAAGTAAGGGCACAAACAGACATTCAATAATGTATGTACAGAGTTGGTGAGAATTATGGAAACAGCTTAATGTTTCTTTAGCTTTCTAACAGAAAGTTATTTTCCAATTGAAATATGATCCCCAATGAAATTGTTGAAATTGTCATTGTAAAAGAAAAAATTATCTTTTTCCATGATTTTTGAGAAATCTGTTTCAGTGTATTCCTACTTTGGGGCCTCTCTGTAGGCCTATATTTCTAATAAATACTTCATGATTCATACTAATAATGTAGGCCTATATGCTTGTATTGATACTTCAACCACATTTGTATAAAACTGGAGAAAATGAAGCATATAATAATATCTTTGAATGTAACATTTATGGGAAAACCCAGGACCCTCTATCCTTTGGGCAAATTCCTTCCCCCCCTTCATACCTCTTGGTTTTTCCCCCCTAGCAGTTTGGTGAAATGGCGCCACTGAACATGATACTAATTTACTCTCAACAGATTTCAGTTTTAATGAATTTTTAAATAAAAAAGTCGATTTATCATAAGAAATCTTAGGGCCAGTTTCCGAGCTTGGGATCTATAAGTTCTGTTCTTACAGAGTCCAGGACTAAAATAAGCTCTCGGGTCTAATTCGACTTTCTGAGTCACGAGTTTATCTTCTAAACTCCGGGGTCTTTTAAGTTCTGGACTTATTTGAGTCCAGGACTTGAAGCAAAAATCAATAGGGAAATTCTCAATATTTTGTTGTTGTATTGTTGGCACCATAGCCTACAGCAGAACAGCTTATTGAAGCGGGCTAATTCATATGAGCATGCTTTCCAAACTATTTTGTAGCAATTATTTCGTCAAGATACGTTTTGATTACTTTGAAGGCCTATTCAAAGCAAAACCTAACCTTTGGATGAATAAACATTTCATTTTACGTTATGCTATTATTGATTCATTAATTCTAACCAGAGATTTTGGAATAAAAATATTGGTAGGCTATTGAGATGGAAAACGTACGGTATTTGTGTTGAAAAAAAAACTGGAATAATAATTTATTATTGATACATTTTATTATTATAGTCTGTCCAAACTGCCATGAGCCCTGAAAGATTAAGCCGACCCTCGCTCCCCGACGCGCAGGCACACACGCCCGGCCTACCTGCGCCATTGATATACTATGTATACTACGTTGTATACAGATAGACAGACCGTCCCTCTACTCACACACACAGAAGGGGACTGCGCTTGTGTGTGTGTGTGAGTAGCAGGAGGGTCGGCCTAATCCTTAAGAGCTCATGCCTATTTGGAAAGAGTATAATATGCTGAATATGCCATTGATTGATAACATTAACATTGGAATATCAAATTCCAAGTCAATCCTTGTATTATTTTTTTTGAAAATTTTTAGGTTATGTCACAGTCGTGAATAAGGTTAGTTTTTCACGCATAATTCTGATAGAACTTTATTTTAAAATAGACTTGCAAATCATAAATTATGAATTTAGATGTACTAATCCAAATAATTAACGTATTCCAAGACAATTTGGCTATTCATCTATTCCAGAACAATAACTCAGATGTTTTTGCTCAGTTCAAGTCCAGAACTTAATTTTAAAACCTACTTCAGTCGAGGGTTTAAAATCATGCTGTTTCAAGTTCTAGACTCAACGATTTTTGATAAATCCTTGACTCGGAGAGAGGCGAGAATTTAATTCAAGTCCTGGACTTATAAACCCTTCACTCAGAAAGTGTAATATTATAAACTCCAGCGTTTAACGTGATTTCTAAACTCCAGGGTCTATTTGAGTCCTCGACTTCGTCAACGATCTGACTAGGAAAGCCAATTTTCTGACTCCAGAGTTTAAATCCAGATAAAGTCTAGAACTTAGCCAAATCCCGAGCTCGGAAACCGACCCTTAATGTATTCATAGCATGCTACCAATTTACTTTCATCAAGTTTCAGTTTTAATAAACTCTTAAATAAGAAGAGGAAAAAATCAATTTCGAGAAACTTAAAAAAAACCTAGGTTGGGTTAAATAACCTAATGTGCCATCTAACTTGCTTGTCAAGTTTTAACCTACTCGTAGGCCTATCTTGTATCATGGTGAGAAGTCCTAGCAGTTCTTGTTCGTGAAGCTATGTGACGCTGGTAGTCTCTCATACTGTGCCGTTCTCACACTCTCAACCGGCCAAAACAGTAATAATTGACAGTAATCGACTTGAGTTGACAAAAATCGGCATGAAATTTGGAACATAAACGACCTATACCATGGGATATCTTCTTTCTCTATGATATTGATGAATGAATGCACTTACTTCGAGAATAAGAATACTTTATTTCCCACTAAACAAACAAATTGCATAGGCTTCGTCATAAGGTCAGAAACATAATCAACATTGATACAGTAATACAATATACATTAAAATAATAGTATATTATACAGAGAGTTCTGAAAAAGGTGCCCATAAGTCAGGGCGTGATTCCTCTCATCAAAAGAAGAAAAAAAGTTTAGAAAATGCTTGGTTACCAAGTTTAGATTACTTTCAACTTAAATTAAATTATTATAAATGTATAAAGTTATTATAGTCATTATTTGATACTTAACAAAACTTTATCTGCAAGATTCTCTTTGTTGCAGGCCATCGATTATCCTAACCACTCTTTTTTGAAGAATAACCCCCAGTTTTTCGTACGTCGGTTAACGTTTAATCACGATTAAATGCTATACTTTAATCGAGATTAGTGCTAACCGATGCATTTTGGTTTCACAAAACAGAAATTTCAAGCGATAACGCCGATTAAACTAACCGGCGTAAACAACTTTTAATTCTGATTAGTTGGCACCATTTTAACCGCGATTAATTGAAACGAAGAAAATTTGGTTGCACAAAGGTAAAAGTCGAAAAATAACGCTGTTTAAACTAATCGACGTAAAAGATTTTTAACAGGCCATTCACGGGGAATTAAATCCAACTAACGCCGGTTAGGTACCTACTGATAGCTGTCTTCCAATTAGTTTTTGGTAAAAAAACTAAAAAAATCAAAGTAGGGGCTAAATATATGAATGATTTTTTTTCATTAATAAAATAGAGAAGTGTATTTAGCTGATATTAGCATTCAAAATTAGATTCTGATTTTTGAGGTTAGTTTTTGATCTGTTGTCGTCTGTTAGCAGCATAACACTTGACACTGGCGACAGACAGAGCATTATGGCGCATGCCTCTGTATTGAATGGTCAAATTCACCGCTTCAATAACATAACCTCATTTTTACCTTAAAACATACCTATCATTATCAGTTTTCTATTATGTTTTCTCTCTTATTAGAATTTAAATCAAACTCATTTTTTTCTTTGTCCAATAATATTGGACCATGATCTCGTTTGTTAATATTTTTTTAGTTTCAAATTCACCGCTTCGATAACAACATAACCTCAATTATTTTATGCCATTTGTGTCAGTTAAATTACAGTGTTGCCGTATTGTGAAACCGTTAAAATCTTGATTAGTTAACCGGTAAACTTAATCGGGATTAAAAACTAACCGATCTTGGTGGAACAGAAATGAATCCGTAACACTGTAAGCAATAAGAATATGTCTTCACCGAATATGTAAGGGTGGGAAAATGAAATACAAGAAAAGATCGTACAGGTTTTTGATAATTAAAACAAAACAATAAATTATTTGTACAAAATTAGAATTATAATTAGAAATAACGAAATAATAATAAACAGATGAGTATTACAAGGGCTACTCGCTTTGCTGCTAGAGAAGATTCATTTGTTGTGGTTATGAAAAATTTTAAACAATGACTCAGTAGTCACCTACCTTTATGAAAATGGCTTCCCACTTTGGCATCCACTGGTTGAAACGCGACGTTAATTATTAATTAAAAATCAAAAAAACTGATCTAATGAAGTGGATTCAGATCCCTTCTTATTCAATAATACAATTCTCTTTAAACTGCCCGAACTGTGACAGGAAAACTGTATTATATAACAAGAACAAAATCTATCCCCTTCACCAGAACAGCCGGACTTTACTCACAGTCCTAACGAACGAGCTCACACACCACACAAAAGTAAAATTTTGGGTATTAATATATAACTCAGCCAATGCCAAACATGAAGCCATTTCAAATACATATTTTTATCAGTCGCACAAGCGAGCACGTTTGTTATCAAAAACAAAAGAGAAGCTACAATAATTTTGATAACAAATGAAATAAACAATCTTTCTGTCAATGACACAAATTGTTCAAAGACAAAAACACTGTTCATTAAACTTTTCTAAATTAAAACTCTAAAATCCTGATCAATATGAGATAAATATATGATTCATATAATGTCCCATATGACCAGGTGACAACACTGATTCGTTAATCGGCGTTAATGTCCATATTTAACAGACGTGCGTGCAACTGGCCCTAAGTATCTTTGTGGCAGTCTTCTGAGACATTATGCATTATTGGATAAATGAATGAATGACTATTGATGAATGCACTTACTTCTAAGACGAGCTCTTGTCATGCGACCGCGCATGTTGACTGGAGTCATTGGCTGTTCGTAATTGGCAACCGGTTCATAGCTGGACTGCTGCTGGTCATACTGCATGTGTTGTTGTTGTTGTTGTGGCTCATACAGCTGTTGTTGCTGTTCGTACGGATTCTGGATCACTGATTCGTACTGATCGTTGCCGTAGATTTCACTGCGCAAAAACAACATCATTATTACCCCATATAATATTCACTCTCTAGTCTTACAAGTATCATAGTATTCTATGTAGTTAGAAATCTATATCCAATTATATTTCGTACTAGCTTACCCGGCGAACTTCGTACCGCCAAAAAGTCAATGCATCTCATGTCACACTTGACTTTATTTGGTGAATCATGAAATTTATCTGACAATCAATATTTTCATTTACATCTCAATACGGACTTCCTATGTGCTTAAAACTACAGTTTTAATACCAGTAAACAATTTTATCACAGAGTGACGTGTTTATTACAGCTGGTATAAGTTTAGATGCTAAATCATATTATCACAACATGATCTTGAATCATGATGATCTTCCCGTTCTACGTTAGCCGCTTGGCCGACAATTTCGAAAACAGGTCTGTAAAATGGATTAATTATATAATTATTATTAGCCCCCCTATTGAAATTTCTGGTCATCCCCAATATTCATACAACATATTCCCAAAGTTTCATGCCGTTCTGTCCAGTAGTTTCAGAGTCTACAGGGAACAAACAAACTAACATATAGTACCCTATATAGGAATATTCCTGCCAAATCTCATCGTTTTCTATCAACGTGTTTGGCCGTAATCGCGTTACATACAGACAGACAAAAGCAAATCGAGTTGAAACATAGACCTCACTACGTTCGGTCAATTATAGATAATCAACAATTGATATAGGTCTAAAATAAGAATATAACTACTATAGAAGACGCCGCAAAAAGAAAAAATGACAACCTTGCTTTTGCTTTCCTATAATTTCCACTGACGTTTATTTTAATGCCACACGTTGGCCCAGTCGCTGGACATGCTGGTAAGCTTGGCCACGTTGGTCTTGCCTTCCACACTGCAATGTGACCATATGTGGATGCTCGACAAAAAATCGGAGTGATGGCAAGCGAAGGCCAATGAAGGCGAGCGCTGGCAAACCACCCATCACACTCTTGCACTCGTCGACATTTGTGCGCATTGGACGAAAGTGTGGATGCGGCATAACTTGAATCTCAATATAGTTGACAGTACCGTTCAAATTATTTGAAACTAGCAGATAATTCGTGCTCCGCCAGGGTCAAACAATTAAAACCTTGACAAACTGAAAACTTGACCTACTGAAATCTTCAAGCATTTAAAATAGGTCTATAAACATCCTCGGTAAATTAAGAAACTATATGCACAATTTCAAACCAATCAGTTCAGTAGTTCAGACTTCATGAAGCATCATTCGTGAATTTCCTATCTCCTACATGTATAAGCCGATTCTTTTCTTTATTAAAATTATAGATGAGCTTTTTCGTGATCTTCAAACTAATAAGTGTACCTCTTTACTTTAACTTACTTCTTTTCCATAAATGTGTCATCTTTGAAATAGAGGAAAGAATTGGAAATTCATACATGACGCATCATCACGTCTGAACTACTTATTCATATACGGGATTAGAAATTCATAAATCACGCATCATCACGTCTGAACTACAGGACTGATTAGCTTCAAAATTTCGCATATTATAGATTCTTAATTTACCGAGAATGATTGTACGCCTATTTCAAATTCAAGATTTTAGTAAGTCACTTTTTGTGAAGTTGATATTGTGGTAATTATTCATATTAAATGGAAAATACTAAGAAATTGTCAAAAAACCACAGATTTATTGATACTTAGAAAGACCGGTTAGTTAGAAAGATAGGTTAGTTAGAAAGAATACTTAGAAAGATCGGTTAATAACCGAAACCGGTCTTTCTAAGTACCAATAAGTCTGCGGTTTTTTGACAATTTCTTAGTATTTTTCATTTAATATTTCAGTAAGTCAAGTTTCCGGTTTGTCAAGTTTAAAATTAGACCCGTGCAGGGCACGGGTTTACATTTTCAGATCGTTTTTCAACAATATAATTAATTAACCAGACCCGTTCAGAGCTCGGGTTTACCTGCTAGTATTTCATAAATTTAAATTTCCGAGTCCAGTATAATCTAGTCTAGGCAGAACCAACACATAAAAATTCACAATCTTTCAAATTACTTACCCGCTAGTGTTCATAGGCGTGGATGGCTGGTTTGTGTAGGGAGTGTACGGTGTATAAGGCTCCTGAGAATCGGCAGCACTGCCGTCCATTGGAGTCATAGGACTGCTGGTGTCATATTCAGGAGGCGGCGGCTCATCCATACGAATTCTCTTTCCAATGCTTCGCTGCATTTTGAAATCTTTTTCTGCAACAACCAAACAATAATCTTTATAAATAAAAATCGAACCTCAAATTTTGACATTCAATAAATTTTTTATGTGTGCACCGAATTTGATTATTTTTTTAGCTGTGTTTGTTATGTTCAGGAGCAGGTTTATGCCTATAAAATTTATGATCTGACTTCAGGACTCTTTCCTACGGTACTTCAAAGTTTACATGTAATCCTTATTAGAGAAGATTTGTGAGCTGGCCACGCGCAGAAATAAAAATCAGCTGTTATAATCATTGCATCATCCAACAGCCGTCGGTATATCTGTTTTTCTATTTTCTTTCTATTTTCTACAAAATTCTAATTCTAATAATAATTCCGCGATACAAACGACGCCCAAACTTGGGTCGTAGAACTCGAAATGCTGTAAATTTAGAATATGCACGGAAAAATCAGCAGCAAGGAGATACCATTCAATTTCCCAGCAAGCTGCATTCAACTATATCTAAAAATACAAACTGCTGCACAACTAACTAAGCACATAGGAAGTCCATAATATTGATATATAAATGTAAATACTGATTGTTGGATAATTCTCATAAAAATATAGTGCATCAGATTAAGCTAAGGCTAAGCACACCTGAGGAGGCGCGGCTTGATGATATAAAGGGTTGATGTTATGGAGATTGCCTTATCACACCGTTCCAAGCCATGCACGATTCAGTGTGTATGAATTCTTCCATTCAAGCCAATAAGCAAGAAGCACCTGGATGCAAAATGCCGCATCGCGCCTCCTCAGGTGTGCATCCAGCTAAAGTTTACAATAAGATGCATTAACTATTTGGCGGTACGAAGTTCGCCGGGCCAGCTAGTTAAATATAATAATAATTAAATCTACAGGATAAGCTGAGATACTTAGTTTCTTAAATACTTAGTTGTGAGATACTTAGTTGAGATGTTTGTTGTGAGATAGTTGTGAGATACTTAGTTGAGATACTTAGTTGATACTTATTTCTGAGATACTTAGTTGAGATAAGCTGAGTTTCTTACTTTTAGTTAAGTGTTTTGTAGACTTATAATGAGGTCCACGTTATAATGGCAGTATTTAACATTGGAGTTGCTATCATTCGACAAAACAGATCTTTTCTACCTCTACAACGTTGCCAGATCGTTTTTCAACAATGTAGAAAATATAATTAATTAACAAGATATTTTATCTCAATTATGAAAATTTATCATTAAAAAATACATGTTCTTGACGAATACATACATTTTATGAATGTCTGAATAAAGATGATTGATTGATGAATTGATTATCAATTTCAACAAGAATGAACAGTTGATATAGGCTACCGGTTATAAGTCACACAAAACGGTATCAGCTATCCTCTATTGGAGGCAGTGGCAAGGCAGAGAATCGGCAACGCTTTTCTTTTATCTTTCTCTACTGCCATTATAACGTGGATCCCACTATAGTAGTTGGCGACTAGTGATGTAGAATACTCAAGGAAAATGCTCTAAGTTCATCACCCAAAGGTACTAATTTTTTATAGAATTCTCTCACCGCTATTGTATCAATTGTCCCAAATTTCGAACTATCTACTGATTCTACAGCACTGCATAGTCTATAGTCAAGAGTCAGGACCAAGCCACACGAGGTATTTTATCCAGCCAATCGGAGAGCGTTCTGCCTTGCCGACTCGTCTGAAAACGCCTGAAGAAACGCTTCGTATGCCTTGGTCCTAACTGAACGTCATCAACGGTCTGGCTTTCTCTAGTCAGGAATCGTGATGATATATTTTAAAATACTTCTTTTTCCTGACATTTATTAACTTGAATCAAGTCAAAGTTTTGATAAAAGTTTGACTAAATTAACACTAGATAAGGAGGTTCGCTACTCCGATATCCTGTGCATAGGCTGACATTGGTTGAGAAGGCGCCATTCTATTCGGGTATGAAGATTTTAAACTATTTTCCCAAAGCCCTGAAGGAAAAATTGCTCATTGAGGCTTGTCCTTACTCACTTGCTGACTGTTTTGAGGTGTTCTGTTGAGCAGGTGTTGGCTGAAGAGTGGGCTCTCAAAACATTGTTTCTTTTGAATGTAAGATTATAAAATGTTGACGTGTCACATGCTTTGCGAGCTCTGCTCGATTATACAGCTTCATGCGACAAAAATTTAACTAAACTAGTATGCCATTTTATGTTGTTGGGTTCGCAATCTATGAAAATGTGTATAAGAAATAGTAAGCTTACGGGTTTGCTATGCATAACAGAAAAAATACATAGAGTAAAAATACATAGCGGCCACATTGATTGTTTTTAACAATTCTTATTCACTTCCCTTGCCCTATTACCATGGGTAAGAAAAGTATTGCTTTCCAAAGAAATTAAGGTACCCTAATTTCAAGTTTTCTATACGTTTCAAGGTCCCCTGAGTCCAAAAACAAGATTTTTGGGTGTTGGTCTGTGTGTGTATGTCTGTGAACACGATAACTCCATTCCTAATTAACCGATTGACTTGAAATTTCAAACTTAAGGTCCTTATACCATGAGGATCCGACAATAAGAAATTCAATAAAATTCAATTCAAGATGGCGGAAAAAATGGAGGATGATTACTAAAAAACCATGTTTTTCACGGTTTTCTCGAAAACGGTTCTAACGATTTTCTTCAAATTTATACCATGGATTCATAAGCCCAATCGACTGACATGAGTATCATTCTGGGAAAATTGCAGGAGCTCCGTAATATTCTTGAGAAAAATGGCGGATAATTACTAAAAACCCATGTTTTTCACGATTTTCTCAAAAATGACGACCGATTTTTTTCAAATTCATACCCTGTATAGTTATTTATCAGCTCTATTAACTAGCCATTAACACCCCATCCTTGAGAAATGGACTTTGTAACCTCCTCGTGCATGAGGTAGGTAGGTAGAGCAGTCCATAAAAAGAACACATAGTCGAGGTATTTCATCTGTATAACTTTTAAAAAATATCGAATTTCACAATTTACACAAAGGAAAAAGTACTCTGAAACAATTGTATATACACATATACAGTAGTCTGATCGTAGTTTCAAATATGTTGCTGCCAATCGTCATTATGTTATTCCCCTAAATTATTCTCCTTTAAGAATGGGGCTTACAGTTCAATGAGCAAGGAAAGTTGTGTGAGTGCCCCACACCAGATTTTTTACTTTTTCAACATGTGAAGACTACTTTCAGACAACCATCAGCTCATTCTTCACAATGGCGACATATAGTTGAAAACGATATTGTAATTTCAACAGACTTGTTTGATTGAACTGGTTTTCTGCGAAACTCTTCCTCTTCAATGAAGATAAAACGAAGTCAATCATATTCAGAAATGGGGATGGGTATGATTTTGCGCCGGTGAAACTGCTTTGGTTTGTTCTGGAGAGGAAGCTGTCTTGGGCTGACCACATTGAGGCTGTCTGTTGAAGACTGAGAAGGGTGGTTTTCCTGCTCAAGAAATTGAAATCCTGTGTTCCCAGTCTTCTCCCTGTAACCGGGAACCTTATAAACTTAACATGAAATAACTAGACCTTGGCTAATCTTTCTGCACGCATAACCAAAACCCATAACTTAACCTTTCCGCGCTCACAACTCTAACCTACCCTAACCACGCTTTGCATCCGATGCTTATTCAAAAAAGTGGTTGAGGTGGTGTAGTTTCGTTCTAACTGAAATATAGACATGATCACTCACTTCAGGAATTTAGCCTATCCGGGAAAAGGGTTTTCTACTTCCATAATATCTTTGAATTGTCACTCGCACTCAACGGCATTCATGTGAGTCTGGGTTTTGAGATCGATTTAAAATTTTTTATGAAAATATCTATGATCTCATCACCGTCACTTGATTTTTTTCATCTCTATTCGCTAAAATTTACTAATTCACGGTTTCAACATTCTATCAACTAACCTGCTTGGAAGAAACAGGGTGATGGTTGAGTCTAGTAGCAAAATACTCAATGAATTACCTTGAATTACCTTCCTCTTCACCAATACCAGCAATGCCGGATGGGTTGCGTCAAGAGTTTAAAATATATAAATTTTCACATTTTCAACTATCGAGATGGCAGTACACGTAAAACCTACTGCACCAACAAAGATACTCAGCTACTCACTGCTCTTACTGCCAAATTCTCATCTTGTTTGCTGCTTTGCTCGTTTTGACTTTGTCTGCTGAAAGGAGAATAGTTCGCCAGCACTCTAATGTGGCCGTTATGAATAAATATCACTGCTTTTTCACCCAAATATTAATTAATATGTACTAAAAAATGATTAAGAATTTCGACTATAATACAGTAAACAACGGCTAAGCTCTAGCCGGTGTGCTCCCCCTGTTATCTCAGTTATTATTGCAGATATCGACTCAATTTTTTTTTTAAATTGGTATAAAAATATGCTAGCGCGCTTTATTTTGTCTTCCTCTTTCATTTAAAAAAAATTGAGTCGATATCTGCAATAATAACTGAGATAACAGGGGGAGCACACCGGCTAGAGCTTAGCCTAAACAACACCGAACTTAGTATTTATTAGGCCTACAGTGTTCATTATATAGGTAAGCATAATAACATTTAGCTCACCTCAATTCAAAAATTATATTAAGTATGACTTATTCCTGAAATTTCAATCTAGAGAATCAGAAATTATGCAGCAGATGAAATATTTAAAAAATTATAAAATAGGTTATTGGAGAAAATCTAAATTTCACTTTACCACATAACCTAATCAATAATGAAAAATGCCGCCAAAACAAAGGAACACATCTTTTGAAAATAAAAAGTAGCCAGACAATCAATCTTGAGATTATTGACTATTTATTTCATACAAATTATTAAAACATTCACAAACTTACCTATATTTGATTATGCTTTAATAGAGAACACTCATCTCAAATAAAACTTGTCCTGCATAAAAGTAAACTGCATCGACAATTCTAACATTTTTAAATGTTGTACGATTAAAAAAAACTTATTTATTCCACATTTGTAAATTATTTGCCAGCGATTCTAAATTGTCTATGTTTTAACGACGGATCAAAAGACCAACCAAACACAGTATTTCAGTAAGTTTACCCAAAACCAAAAATTGACAAGTGCGAGTGAGAAGTGTCAAGAAAAGAGTAGGGGCACCACAAAAATCACTCTCGGTCTCAGTCAGTACCGTATTCCGCATGCGCTAGTAACGTTTTTTTCCGTTCCATTCAGTCAGTTCTTTGTGATGATGGTTACCGAGCACTGTGACTGGAGCCAATCGTCTCCAAATAATATTTGATATATTATTATCCAATGATGATTTATCATAAAATTCAATATGATAATCAATATCCCATTATTATCTGATTCAATAAAAGAGAGAGTACTTTTTAATAATATAATTCACGGTTGTTATTTAACCGATGTTAAAAAACACTATAACTAAGGGAGCATATTGCCATTACAAAGCAAAAACCTAAACTACCCCCTATAACCTACACTTTCAAATCAAAAACATTGATAGACAATGAATACCCTTGTAGCATTTATTGCAATTTCAAAGAAAAAACCTAACCTACCCTTATGAGACATCATTAAGCGGATAATCACTAAAAAACCATATTTTTCACGATTTTCTCAAAAATGACTTGACCGATTTTTTCCTAACTCATACTCTGTATAGTTATATATCAGCTCTATTAACTGGCATGAGTCTCCACCCTGAGAAATTAACAGGGGGTCTACCCCATCATTGAGAAATTTACTTTGTAACCTCCTTCTCGTGCATGAGGTAGGTAGGTAGAGCAGTTTATTCGAAATTTTATTTGTATAACAGCTGTTTTGACAACTTTTAAAAAATCCTCAAATTTTATAATTCAAACAAAGGAAAATGTACTCTGAACACAATGACAATAGTATAATCGTAGTTTTAATAAAATTATTTAGCCGCCAATCGGCATAATGTTATTCCCCTAGATTATTCTCGTTTAAGAATGAGGCTTATAGATCAATGAGCAAGGAAAGTTGTGTTAGTGTACCACACCAGATTTTTAGCGTTTTCTCAGCTTTATCGAGAACAAATAAACAGAAAATGTTCAAATTTACTACAAAATCTGAGCTGGGGTGCAATAATGTTGTATTAGAAGGAATTTGAAATAATGCCAAAGATACGTCCAAAATTAGCGTTTTCTCAGCTTTTCTGCATTTCCTGACCTTTTTCAATAATAACTGATGGAAACATATTTAAAAAAATTCAGTATACAGGTTTAGCTGAGATGGAAGAATTTTGTTCGCCGAAGATACGCCGATATAGTAACAGGTGTTTTTCGAGATCAAATTGACATAATACGTTCAAATTCGGTACAGAGGTTCCGCTGAGGTCTATACATGCAGGCGAGCGAAGCGAGCCCGCTGATCTCATTTTTGGACAATCCAGTCGGGGGTCCAGAATTCGGTACAGAGGTTCCGCTGAGGTCTACATGCAGGCGAGCGAAGCGAGCCCGCTGAGCTCATTTTTGGACGATCCAGTCGGGGGTCCAGTCTGGCGAGCGAAGCGAGCCTGACGGCTAGTTTCATTATATTTCTTCACTGTTTCAGTCTTTCTTTATCGTAATTACACATATAGTTTCTTTTTTCCGTTACATATTTGACCGAGCGAAGTGAGGTCTAAGATTCAAGTCGATGGTTTGGCATTTCTCTTAATGTTTAAATGTTTAAATGTTTATATGTTGCGCATTTACGGTGAAACGCGGTAATAGATTTTCATGAAATTAGACAGGTATGTTCCTTTTTAAATTGCGCGTCGACGTATATACAAGGTTTTTGGAAATTTTGCATTTCCTATAAAAGGAAAAAGGAGCTTCTTTCATACGTCAATATTAGAGTGAAAATTAGACTATAGAATTAATCATCATAAATCAGCTGTCGAGTTGACTATAAATTGCATGCCATGACGTATGCAATTCAATACCTATCTCAATGTAACTTGGTAAAAAATTAGCAGCTGTGTAGACTATAAATTGCATGCCTCATTGAATGAAATTTTTATGCACTATTAAAATATAGGATGCAAAGAACTTATAACAGCTCGTCTGGGTGCCTAGATGTCTTCTGGTTTTCTCGCGCTAAATTCCGGAAGCGTTATATGATATTAAATCTTGTGTAAGCATGATCTGATCAAATAAATAGTTAGTGTATCAGTGTGGATGTGCTTATGGTTTGGGACGTCGTTATTACTGCGCGAGATCTACTGTTCACAGAACTACTAGTTAGTGGAAGTGTCACCCAACTCCTTACATCTTCCATTGACATATGGAAGGCTACTATCGTTTACTGATCCGTATTCTCGTTGCAATGGAATAAATAAATAAACGAAAAATGGAATAAATAAACGAAACGATAAGAAACGTGATGAGTTTCAGCTAGAATAGCTTTTGGATGGAAGCGAAGAGATATGAACAGTGCTAAAAACGGTCTGAAGGGGTTGAAGAGATAAACGTCAGTCTACTCTGCTTGCTTTCTGCGAATTGCAGTCGGGTCGGCTGTTATCATCTACCCACACTCTTTAGGTACCACCCCCACCCTGTCTTTGCCATCACCCTCTGCCGCCACCACCTCCAGTCGACCTTCTCCCAACTGATAACATGCAAATAGCAAGGTTCGTGTATCGCGCGCCTCCAGTGCACAGCACACCTCTACACCAATAATTCACTCACAATGACTGCTGATGTAATTGCCTCGTTTCAACAATGATTCTATCTTGCTTTGTGATCCACAAATGTATAGTTGTTTATTACTTTATTTATTTATTACATTCCACAATTACAATATCAATTCAATTCTTTATTGCCAGAATTCAACAATGTAACAAATCAAGGTTAATAAATCAACACACTTATTAAAAGTAAATAAAATAGAATTAACTACCCAGAACTAAAAAACTAAAAATTGTTTCAGGCAGCACCAGCAAAAGAAAAGTCTTTGACCGCTGGAGGCAGTCGCAAAAAGTCGATTTAATGTAAAAACTAAAAACAAAGTACCAGTTACAACCCAAAATCGAGTTTAAAAAATACTTCACTGCTAAAAACAAAAGAGTGATAACGAATTTTGAGAGAGATTGGATTTCTTTATTTATGTATGTTACAATATTTACTGGCTTATACACTAATTTACATTAAATGACGATAATACTAGTTATTCAACGAATTTCACAAAGCATAAATAATTAATCAATGAGAATAAATATAGAATGCAATTAGAATAACGATAATATAATAATGTGATGTAACTTCATAAATCGGCGGTGTTTCAACAAATAATTGTCGATTCTCTAAGAAGGATATGAAATATCCTACCCATTAATACACGACCGGGTTGTGATGAATTAGATGTTGGGAATTATAACTCGAAGTAATGCTCAAAAAAGAAACTCTACTTTATAAGTTAAAAACTAGTTGATTTGAATCTTAGAATTATGGGATGAATGAATGAATGAAATTAGAATAAGTAATAGTAAATACAATATTGCATTAATAATTAAAATCAGATAAATGAAACAAATGTTAAAGGCTGGGATTTAATTAAAATTTCAGAAATTGATTAAGTAATATTGACAATATCCTATACTAAATAACAGAAAATCTTGAGATGGGAAGATGAATATGTATTATGTAGAATGGAGATGAGATGTGGAAAATGGATGAATGAATGGAATGAAGAATGGAAATTAGAATATTTGTCATGCAGTGCTCATAGAGAGGAAGAGAGAGAGAGAGAAAAAGATTCTCCAATAGGAAAAACTGAAATAAAACAGAGATAAAAAAATATGACTACCATTCAGGTCTCAGGAATTACAAAAAATAAAAAATATTACTTTAAAAAAGATTACCTTTATAAATATAGGCTATTATTGCCACCATCCAGGTTCCAGGAAAATAAATACTTTTCCTTAATCCAAGCCTCTATCCCCTTCAAATCTACTCTTTGGTGAATATCAAATGGAATTATAGTAATAAATCTAGAGCTCATGTACATCAACTGTCTTCTTAACATGCTCAACTTAGAATCTTGGACAACATACCTCAGCGAACTGTCTGGATTCAAGTTGTAAAATGTTTTATCAATCCTACAGAATTTATCTTAATTTTTGGCTATATTTTTGAAGAGACTCTTGAAATAAAGTTGTCTTACTGCCAAAACTTTGAAATCAACAAATAGAGATTCACTTGGATACAGCCTAGGTTTATCTAATATTGTTTTTATTACACACTTTTCAATTATGAATGAATCACTAATGTGGTTATCATAGGCCCCACCCCAAACGACTATATACCATACTGTATTAACGATTGAACAAAAGAAAAATAATATATCATGTTAAGGTACTCTAGATTTAAGATTCTATTTATTTTATAGAATTTATAGGAAATGTATTTGAGTTTTTTACAAATAAATTTTATGTGGGAGTTCCACTTCAAGTATTGATCAATCATTATACTCCCAGATATTTTATTTCATCAACTTCTTCAATATACGGAGAGTTTCATGTAAGTGTGTCTCCACAGTTTGTGAGTAACCTTATTTTTGTTCCATCATTGGGCTTTCCAGCTGCACTCTCGGCATATTTAATAAATTTAGTTTAATTTTGGTTTGGATATCAAATTGATGATTGGGAGAGAACCCCAAAACTGATAATCTCCCTAATTTTGATAAAAATAGTCCAGGTGACGCTATGAAAACTTTTTTATAAAGATTTTTAAAATATTCAAAACTTTTCTCGCTACATTGACGATTATGATGTCAATGTGTTTCTTCTTGCGATATGCCAAGTATTGATTGACGTTTTTACTCGTATATAGAAGACATTTCCAGATGTGATACTACAGCACAAATGAACTACACAATGTTACTAGCCACAGCTTATTCTTTTGAAATACTATTAATATGAAATTATGTTATCTTTGATATAATATTATAATAAAGGAAAGAACTGGCTTATTCACGTACGGGACAGGAAAATAATTATGTTTGACGCATCATCACGTCTGAACTACTAGACTGATTAACTTGAAATTTCTCATAATAGATTCTTAATTAACCGAGGATGGTTATAGGCCTATTTTCAATTCTTCAAGATTTCATCACGCCAAGTTTTTAATTAGACCCTTGCGGAGCACGGGTTACCTGCAAGTTTATAATATTTTAAAAGGAGCCATGCAGCCAACTTTAAATGTAAACCAATACGGGTAGAAGAAAAATAAAAACTAATGAATGGTATGATAGAGAATGTGAATCTAAAAGAGTACAAATTTTCGCATTCTAATTTTGTTTCGTGAAAATAATTTAAGTCTTTCATTTAGGTATTCAAGAAACAACTATGCGAACGTAAAAAAGAGTATAAATCTCTCTGTAAAAATAAAAGAAAAAATACTGGGAGCTTGGAAACAATGGGACAAAAATGAGCTTGGAAAAGTTGAGGACTTCAAAATGTTTTGGGAGATGGTTAGAAAATTTAAAGGATACAGCACAAACAGCTCATATAAGCTCAGAAGAATTGATAAGTCATTTCAAACAATTATACACATCTTTGAGAGTTAGCTGTTCACCAATATACGATGAGCTCTTGAACAACGTTGATGTGTTGGATAGGGTGATCAGTATGGAGGAGGTCAATTCATCACTAAGTAAATTGGAAAATGGGAAAGCGTCGGGTAAAGATAGAATCCCCGCTGAATTCTATAAAAGAGCCCCTTTAGAATTCAAAGAATTTATGTGTATATTTTTCAACGAAGTGTACAATAGAGGTATGTCCGGAGGCTTTTAATAGATCAATAATATTCCCCCTGCATAAGAAAGGAGACCCCAAAGACCCAAATAACTATAGCGCTATTTCATTTACGAATTCAATGTAGAAAGCTTACATTGCTATTCTCTTAAAAAGATTAGAAGAATGGGTGAAAGTCAGAAATATTATTGCAGAGAACCAAGCAGGTTTCAGAGCAGGGTACTCATCCATAGATAATATACTCGTTTTAGAGAGTTCAATAAAGTATTATACTAACGTGAGACATAGTAAAGTTTACCGTTTTTTGGTTGATTTCAAGGCCGCGTATGATTTTATAGATAGGGATGCTGTCGTTTATAAATTATTAGAAATAGGCGTCTCAAATAAATTTGTCCGCTTGATCAAAGCCTTATATACAGAGACGTGTTCAGTTATATGGTGTGATAAGGGCGTAACAGAAGATATCAGGCTTGAAAGCGGATTAAAACAGGGCTATTTGTTGTCTCCGATTTTGTTCAATCTTTTCACACATGATACAATTACACATGATCGAACAATTTCGATCTGATGCAATTCAAAATGGCGGCTAAAATAGCGAAAATGTTGTCAAAAACAGGGTTTTTTGCAATTTTCTCGAGAACGGCTCCAACGATTTTGATCAAATTCATACCTAAAATAGTCATCGATAAGCTCTATCAACTGCCACAAGTCCCATATCTGTAAAAATTTCAGGAGCTTCGCCCCATGAATGCAGATAGATTCCCAATTATCAGGCTCAGATACATTGAAACAAAAAAGATCAAGTGGAGTAGATTGAGCATGAAAATCTCTACAATTAATGTTCAGTACATTTTCACCTAAAATTGAAAATAAGCTTTAAATTCGAGAAAATGTGATTATTCAATTGCAATTATTGTTGATTCTATTAAATCATTCACTATGAAGAGATAGCAGACCTCATGTGTGTCTCCAGCGTTATTGCCCTGTCACCAGCTGGCTCAAATCTTTGAATAGTAGACTTGAGATGCGCGGGAACACTAGCGTCAGGTGATCAATTTTCATAACGGCAAGGAAAGTTGTGTGAGTGCGCCACACCAGATTTTATATGCAGGTGATTTAGTTCTCTTGGCGGATAATGTAGATATAATGCAGAGTATGATCAACAGGCTAGAGCAATATTGTAACCGATGGAACTTAGTTTTGAATAGGGAGATGTCTAAAATTATGGTGTTCAGGAGGGGTGGTAGATTGCGAAGAAACGAGAAATGACATTAATACGGTTGGGAGGCTACTGAAGTAGGTAGTAAATGAATATAAATATTTAGGAATTACGCTCACTCCAACCTTGTCTTTAACAAAACATTTTGTGAATAAATTGATCGCAGCGAGATATGGAATCAATAGTTTATGGCGTAAACTAATTGGTAATGATGATGTCCCAGTATCAACGAAATGGCAATATTTCGAAGCAGTTAGAAGGGCAACAATCACATATGCGGGCAGGTTTGGGGTTGTCAAGAAGGGAGGATATGGAACGTTTCAATCGGGTTTTTGTTCGGTCTACCACAGAATACTCCAAATTACATAGTATATTCAGAAGTGGCAGAGATGTTATGTGGCTTCAAACTTTGAGAATGAATTACAAATACATGATAAAAACTCTTTCACATCCAGATTTTAGATTCACTAAGAGAATAGCGATATTATTTGCGCAGAAGAAGAGTGGTTGGTTTAGCGATTGGAAGGAAATTTTCTTATCAATTTAATGAAGAGTGAATAATAGATCCTATAGGTCAACCAGATCGTTGGGGGAGAGGTGCGAGAAAATTGTGGGCAAATTCGCCATAAATTTTAGGTATATGTGGTGGGTCAGGGCATCAACTTCTCAATTTCATAAAATTTACTTTAATTTAGAGAGAGATAGATTGCAATCGGATTATATAAATGATAGATAATAGAAGAGGAATGAGCAACTTTATTTTTAGGTCAAGGGGGACATTATAGGTCAAGGGTTTCTACCTGTTGCCTCCATGAATAAAATTATTCATTTATTTATTATTGTCATTGAATTTTAGAGTGGATCGAGGAAAAAATACATCCATGCTCTTTGTGCAACAGTGGTGAGGTAGAAGATATCTGTAATTTTATAGGGAGATGTAAAGCCTTAGCGGAATTTCGTGCAAAATGGTTTGGTTGTTTGGCGATGATCAATGAAATGGCGCTTGATTATTTGAATGGCAAGAATTGGAAATGCTTGATAGGTTACCTATGTAAAGTCAGCATTGAAATATAGAGATTTTCTTGTAAAAGAATTCAATTTTTAAATATAAAATCAGATCTGGCATCATATCGTGGACTAATAATGATTACTATACTAATATGGTTCAATGATTGTAAAAGGCTTGTTTATATTAAGTAAGATTGAACACTTACATTTTATTTGTGTAAAAACTGATTTCTCAAAATATGATTGGGTAGGAATTTATTATCATTTCTTTATGTAGGAGATGTTATTATGATTATTATTAAACGAAAATCCAAATTAAATGCTGTAAATCACCCCAAAGACTTCTGCTACTGCAAATATTGACAACAGGGTAAACAGCTAGATGGGAATTCGATGAGCGCTACTATACAAGAACTATTTGTCAGCCCGGGAATCGAACCCAGTACCTCCTAATTACCGGTCAG
>NC_052505.1:4434463-4494462 GCF_014356525.2 Nilaparvata lugens
GCAACGAGATTCAGCATTTTCGCCAACTCTAATTTTTCCACATGAAAAGACCTTCCTTTCCATTCATCTCTTTCATAACTGATGCCAGGATATAAATCATTTCCTTCCTATTGCAGATGGAAGTGATATATTGAATTAAACGAACAGCTCTCCTCTATTCAGAATATTTCCACGATCTGCCATGAATGTCGTAAGCATTAGCATACCATTGATATCAAATGTGAAATGTCACGTTGAGTCAGTGTACGTAAACTAGTAATTCTGTGAACAGTAGACCTCGCGCTCAGTAAGATACATTGTGACCTGTTGTTATGTTTTCTCAAACATTTATAAATAATTTATCAATTTAAAATGCCTAGAAAAAATCCTTAATAAACATAGAGCTCTCTGTCCTATCGTACCGTGACGTGTCGTCCCGGAATGTGAGTGTGAGCGCTGTTATCATGTCTGGCTGCAACTGTCTACAACGTTGATGGAAAGATACATTTTCAAGATGTTAGATGTTTTTGAACGGGTAGTATTATAGTCAACTGTCTACTAACGTTGATGGAAAGACACATTTTCAAGATGTTCGATGTTTAATTATTATTGAACGAAAATCCTAAATAAATGCTGTAAATCACCCCGAAGACTTCTGCTGCTGCAGACATTGACAACAGGGCTAACAGCTAGATGGGAATTCGATGAGAACTACTATCCAAAAATTAGTTGCCAGCCCGGGAATCGAGCCCCGTACCTCCCAATTGCTAGTCAGGAATGCTTGCCCTTACACCAAACTGACAATCTCTGGATAGCAACGCTCATTTTATACGAAGCCATAACGGCCAACTAGTTACAGATGGAATTAAATAGAGAATGCATTTATTCCAATGCTAATTATTATAGTGCATTAATGCATTATATAATGCATTCTCTATTCAATGAGAATGAATCAAATGCTAATTATTAGCATGTAATAATGCATTCTCTATTCAATTCCATCTGTAACTGGTTGGCCGCTATGGCTTCGTATAAAATGAGCGCTGCTATCCAGAGATTGTCAGTTTGGTGTAAGGGTAAGCATTCCTGACTAGCAATTGGGAGGTACCGGAATCGATTCCCGGGCTGGCAACTAATTTTTGGATAGTAGTTCTCATCGAATTTCCATCCAGCTGTTAACCCTATTGTCAATGTCTGCAGTAGCAGAAGTCTTCGGGGTGATTTACAGCATTTATTTAGGATTTTCGTTAAATAATAATTATAATTCTGTGAACAGTAGACCTCGCGCTCAGTAAGTTACATTGTGACCTGTTGTTATGTTTTCTAAAAAATTAGTAAATAATTTATCAATTTGAAATGTCTAGAAAAAATCCTTAATGAACATAGAGCTCTCTGTCCTATCGTACCGTGACATGTCGTCCCGGAATGTGAGTGTGAGCGCTGTTATCAGGTCTGGCTGCAACTGTCTACAACGTTGATGGAAAGATACATTTTCAAGATGTTCGATGTTTTTGAACGGGTAGTATTATAGTCAACTGTGTACTAACGTTGATGGAAAGATACATTTTCAAGATGTTCGATGCTTTTGAACGGGGTAGTATTATAGTCCACTAAACAGCTGATTTATGATGAATTACCTATTCTATAGTCTGATTTTTACTCTAATATTGGCGTATGAAAGAAGCTCCTTTTTCCTTTTACATTATCCTTGAAATGCAAAATTTCCAAAGACCTTATTTATACGTCGACGCGCAATTTAAAAAGAAACATACCTGTCAAATTTCATGATAATCTATTACCGCGTTTCGCCATAAATGCGCTACATATAAACATTAAGAGAAATGCCAAACCGTCGACTTGAATCTTAGACCTCACTCTGCTCGGTCAATTATCGATCTTTAGAATAGAATAGAATAAAATTGAAAATTCTATTTGTGTTAGTTCTCTTGTAACATACATAGAGGTTGGTTAGTAAAAACAATATAAAAACTTGTCGTACCCTTTATTAAAAACTTTAAAATTTCAACGACTAGGTTCGACCATAGGTCATTTTCAAGTTAACATTTAACATTTGACATTTTAGCTTGTAAATGACCTATGTTCGAAACTGGTCGTTAAAATATTTAAAGGTTTTTAAATAAGGGTACTACAAGTTTTTATATTGTTTTTATTAATTTGAACAAAAGTAGCCAATAGAAGTAGAAGATCTATAAAATCAATAGAGGTTGGTATACGATCAGTATATTAACTACAATTATTGATCTTTAGATCAATAGAAATTAGAAGAATTATTATTTGAGTTTTTTCAATAACTTATCAATGTGAATATCTTCGGAACGGTTTGAGATATCGATATGCGGTTTTCGCCATTCATTTTTTCTTAAAATTCCTTATCGAAATTATGTATCGCATGACCACCTTCCTATTTAGAAAAACAAATTTTCTACATATAAACTTCCAAGTACCCCTATTAAATACTTGAATGATAAAATCAGTTCATCTATTTCATTTTCCATGGCGAACTGCTAGTTAATAATTATTCGTTTTTGAACTATTTTTGAATACACAACAGTCAAGTTTGACTGTACAGTGTGGCTTCTTGGGAGCTCAAATATATATGTACAACGAGTCACTTGAATGTAGTGTCGTCCAAAAATAGTTCAAAAACGAATGATAAAATTAGTTTGATGCAAATAAACCTGAATTCATGAGCATAGAAATCATTTTAATAAACAGCCTTCTTAAAATGTATGAATTCACGGCTACTAATTTTTATTTTTATTAGATGAAAATGGATCATTAGATGGTGTGGATCACTGAAACTAGTTGTTATAATCGATTATTCTACAGTAATTCACCCCGAAGACTTCTGCTACTGCAAATATTGACAACAGGGTAAACAGCTAGATGGAAATTCGATGAGCGCTACTGTTCAAAAATTATTTGTCAGCCCGGGAATCGAACCCAGTACCTCCTAATTGCCGGTCAACGAAAATAATTTTTGAATAGTAGCGCTCATCGAATTTCCATCTAGCTGTTTACCCTGTTGTCAATATTTGCAGTAGCAGAAGTCTTAGGGGTGAATTACATCATTTAATTTAGATTTTTGTTTAATAATAATTAATTCATTAGCATTTGAATAATTGCAATATCTCAGTAATTTCCATCTGTATTCTACAGTATTAATTTCAAAAAAGGGTATTATAATTATTCTATTTTATGGACGTTGAACACGTGAATTTATTCAGCTTTCCGTAGGAGCTCTCCCATTTTATCAGCATCCACAAAAAGAGACGACTAACCTCGTCATTCTCTCAAGAAACACAATGTTTGCTACCACAAAATTGTCAAGTCTGCAATGTACCATGGTAACTCGGCTGTGTTTACTCATATACGGAGTTTTAACAGAATATAAATTGGAACAGCTACGTTGCCAGTATTCTCTCTTCACTACCTTCCTACGTCTTCTTCTCTTTCTATTCTTCTTCTTCTTCTCTCAAATCTACCTCCTCTTCTCTTTTTCTTCTTCTTCTTCTCTCAAATCTACCTCCTCTTCTCTTTTTCTTCTTCTTCTTCTTCTTCTTCTTCTTCTTCTTCTTCTTCAAATCTTCTTGTCTCAAATCTCTACTTTCTTCCATTCCAACTCCCCTGAGAGAGCTTGACTGTTCTCTACTGTTATTCCATCAACTCACTCCATTCGAATCCATTTCTTGGTGTTCAAAGATTTTGATTTCGCTACACTGATTAATTGACCGAGCAAAGTGAGGTCTAAGATTCAAGTCGACGGTTTGGCATTTCTCTTAATGTTTAAATGTTTGAATGTTTAAATGTTTATATGTTTTTATGTTGCGCATTTACGGCGAAACGCGGTAATAGATTTCCATGAAATTTGACAGGTATGTTCCTTTTTAAATTGCGCGTCGACGTATATACAATGTTTTTGGAAATGTTGCATTTCAAGGATAATATTAAAGGAAAAAGAATCCTCCTTCATACGCCAATATTACCGTAAAAATCAGACTATAGAATTATTCATCATAAATCAGCTGTCTAGTGGACTATATAATACTACCCGTTCAAAAACATCGAACATCTTGAAAATGTATCTTTCCATTAACGTTAGTAGACAGTAGACTATAATACTACCCGTTCAAAAACATCGAACATCTTGAAAATTGTATCTTTCCATCAACGTTGTAGACAGTTGCAGCCAGACCTGATA
This sequence comes from Nilaparvata lugens, assembly GCF_014356525.2. Classification (NCBI taxonomy): domain Eukaryota; kingdom Metazoa; phylum Arthropoda; class Insecta; order Hemiptera; family Delphacidae; genus Nilaparvata; species Nilaparvata lugens. The sequence goes on from NC_052505.1 coordinate 4,438,665, forward strand.
ACAGCGCTCACACTCACATTCCGGGACGACACGTCACGGTACGATATAGGACAGAAAGCTCTATGTTTATTCAGGATTTTTTCTAGAATTTAATTGATAAATTATTTATTAATTTTTGAAAAAAACATAACAAGAGGTCAATGTAACTCACTGAGCGCGAGGTCTACTGTTCACAGAACTACTAGTAATTCTGAATAATTGAAGTTTTAATTCCTGTAGATTCAAGATAGTAATATCATAGAGGAAAGATAAGATAGCATTAAAAAGGGTTCTTCTTCTTCTTCTTCCTCCTCTTCCTCCTCCTCCTCCTCCCTCCTCATATTCTTCTACTTCTTCTTCTTCGTCTTCTTTGAACCTTTGCATCCTTGATTCTGTTCCTTCAAAAACATAACATGAACTTTGCTATGATTGAGCCTAATTCCCGGTTTCCCAAAAGCCTGTCAAATTTTAACAGTGATTAATTCCACGAAAACTCTAATAAGAGAAGCCTTTATTCCAAAAATCGGCTTCTCTGATCGGTTCTTGTAGATTTAATCTATAATATAATAAAGGAAGGAATTGGCTTATAGCTTATACACGTACAAGATATGTAATTCACGAATGACGCATCATCATGTCTGAACTACTGGACTGATTAACTTGAAATTTAGTGTATAGATTCTTAATTCACCGAGGATGGTTATAGACCTTTTTTAAATTTATCAAGATTCCAGTGGGTCAAGTTTTCAGTTAATCAAGATCTTAATTATACCCTAGCTGTTTCCTGCTAGTCTATAATGAAGGAAGGAATTGGCTTATACACGTTCGGGATTGATTGATTGATTGAGTACTTTATTTATGTAGATTACAATATATACTAGCTTATACACTTATACAATAGCTTGCAATACAGAAAAATTTTAGATGAATTTACATAACATAAACTAAGAGAATAATTATTGAATTGTACAATGATATGAAAAAAATCAATTTGGAATAACTATACAAGATAATATTGTAATGCATCTACATAAATTGGCGGAGCTTTGGACATATCAATGTCCATTCTTTGGAAAGAATAGTAAAAATATCCTTCCCAGTAACTCCCTACCTAGAATAGTATAGTATAATTCACGACTAACGTATCAGCACGTCTGAACTACTTGACTGATTAACTTGAAATTTTGCATATACATTCCTAATCAACCAAGGATGGTCCTTTTTCAATCCTTCAAAATTTCATCAAGTCAAGTTTTCAGTTTGGCAAGTTTTGAAACAGACCCTTGCGAAGCACGGGTTAATTGCTAGTTTTTATTAAACAACGAACAGATATATCTGATATATAGATTCTTAATTTACCGAGAATGACTAAGTTTTCAATTTGACCCTTGCGGAGTCATGATTAAAATTTAACATACATTTGTGCAACCGGGTTCAACTATTGCTATGCATTTTCCTCTCCAACGTCACATCAAGTTTTCTTTCGAGAAAAACGATGCCAGTCGTGAAGTGTTTTTGAGCTCCGAGCCTCCGAGCTAGAGCAAAGCATAAATGTCGAGATAAAGGTTTGTAAACAAAAAAGTGAGCGTTTATGCAGTGTGACGTCACCAGAGAGGTTATGAGGGGTGAGGAGGAGTTGTGAGGAGGAGGGGGTGCGATCGATAGATGGGGTTCTTGCTGGTTTTGCTCCTCTCTCACTACCACCACTACAAATACTACTACTACTATTACACACAGACACACATTTGTGTGTCTGTAGTACACCTGACGGATACAGGAATGAGCCGCATCTTGTAATCTTCCTGATCACTCCAAGAACACAATTCAATTCAACTCGTCTAAGTTCGAACAATTTATGTTGACCCAATTCAAGATTATGTTAGGAAAATATAGAACTGATAATTACGAAGTTACATCTATAACACTGTGAAAAAATTCGATTTTTTTCTGTGACTATGTAAAGAGGCTCTTTTTACTTTCCTTGCCCTAATACCATAGGTAAGGAAAGTATTGCTTTCCGAAAAAAATTAAGGTACCCCAATTTCCAAATTTCTATACGTTTCAAGGTCCCCTGAGTCCAAAAAAGAGGTTTTTGGGTATTGGTCTGTATGTGTGTGTGTGTGGTGTGTGTGTGTGTGGTGTGTGTGTGTGTGTTGTGTGTGTGTGTGTGTGTGTGTGTGTGTGTGTGTGTGTGGTGTGTGTGTGTGTGTGGTGTGTGTGTGTGGTGTGTGTGTGGTGTGTGTGGTGTGTGGTGTGTGTGTGTGTGTGTGTGTGTGTATGAGTGTATGTGCGTCTGTGTACACGATATCTCATCTCCCAATTGACGGAATAACTTGAAATTTGGAACTTAAGGTCCTTACAATATAAGGATCCGACACGAACAATTTCGATCGAATGCAATAATTCAAGAAAGCCATGATGGCGGCTAAAATGGCGAAAATTTTGTCAAAAACAGGTTTTTTCGCGATTTTCTCGAAAAAGGCTACAACAATTTTGATCAAATTCATACCTAAAATAGTAATTGGGAAGTCCCATATCTGTGAAAATTCCTGGAGCTCCGCCCCATCTATGCAAAGTTTGATTTTAGATTACCAATTATCATGCTTCAGATACAATTCAAACAAAAACAATTGAGTGAAAAAGATTGAGCGTTGAAATCTCTACAATTAATGTTCAGTAACATTTTCACCTAAAATTGAAAATAAGCACGAAATTCGAGAAAATTTGATTATCCAATCGCAAACTGTTGGCAACTGTTGATTCTATTAAATTATTCACTATGAAGAGATAGCAGACCACGTATGTCTCCAGCGTTATTGTCCTGTCACCAGCCGGCTCAGATCTTTGTTTATAAGTAGACTTGATATGCGCGAGAACACTAGCGTCAGGTGATCAATTTTCATAACGGCAAGGAAAGTTGTGAATTAATAATCGTCAGCTGATTAATTATGAATAATTCTATAGTCTGATTGATCCTATCTTCAAAGTAGATTATATATATAGTGATATCAGAGTATGGAGGAATTCCTTTTCTTTTAATATTATCCTTAAAACGCAAAATTTCAAAAAAACCTTGTGTATACATCGACGCGCAGTTGAAAAAGGAATATTCCTGCCAAATCTCATCGAATTCTATCAACGCGTTGGGCCGTAATCGCGTTACATACAGACAGACAAAAAAAACGAGTTAAAACATAGACCTCACTGACTACCTACGTTCGGTCAATTAATTAATTATTAGAAAGTATATTTTATAGATGAATAAAATAAAATCGATTATTTTGAACAACGATGCACAGTTAATATTAAATCAGATATACCGGTGTCAGCGATCCTCTATATAAGGAAATGGGAGGGCAGAGAATCGGCAACCGTCTTCTCCTACCGGTCTTCACTGCCATTACAACGTGGACCTCACTATAATAGATCGGCACCGTCTGCCTTGTTGGAGGGTGCTTGTCGCCGTATATCGAGAGGGCTGCAGCAGGGTGCAGGGTGCTTGTCAGCTTGTAGAGTGCTGCATCAGGGTGCTGGTAGGCCTTTATCCCCACCACATCACTCACGGGCTATCGAGCAGAAACAGATCGCACAGCTGCTTTGTAGTATAGTAGAAAGAGCGCTTTGCATCTCAAACAGAGAGGCCAGCGCGACAATCAACGAGCTTTTAAAATAGGAGCGGAAAAGATCAAGCGCTCTGTTGGAATGAGTTTTCGATCGTTCTAGAAAGGTAGAACTGCCGCATGGTATTGTGGTAGAAGTTTCAATCGTTCTAGAATGGTAGACGTGTAATTGGGTGCCATTTTTCGCGAGCGAAATAGCTTGAGAGCCCATGTTCAACAAGTGTACATCAAGGATCATCCTCGCCAAATGAGGTAGATTGTGTTCGAAATAGAACAAGTAGTCGTGGTGAAGATCGATGCCTCTTAACTGCTGTGTGGAGATGAAAACATTTCGAGTCATTGATACAGAAACTATATTTTTTTTGTAATTTGACTGCAATTCAACACTTTTCTTAATGAATAGTTCAATTCTAGCTCAAATTAATAGGTTAAAGTTCGACACTGAAGGGGTATGAATATCATTCCTCCACATCCTATATACTATTAAACAAGCAATTTCTGTTTATATGTTTGTATTTCACCGGATCTCGATTGTGGTTGACATGGCAAAATTGTAACGTGCTATAAATTTCGGCTCTAAATTTATTGTCTAAATTCATTATTTTCTTAATTTGGCTTAGTGGTTTTGTGTTTTGTTTCGGTTTTGTATATGTTTGGACTTTTTAACATCAAAATGAACTTTATTCCGAAGTGGAAAGTGTAAATTTAAAGTATTGTGCTGACTATAACCTTAGTGTCCGGTTTCCCATTGGGGAACTTTGGACTATATAAGGCGAGGTGGAACTACCCTTGGGTCTCCCCACCATTCAAAGCCATACGCTAATAATAATAATAATAATTAAACCGGATCTCGAAAACGGCTCTAACGATTCTCACGAAATTCAGAACATAGTTGGTTTATAATATAAAAACTCGATTGCACTAGGTCGCATCCTTGGGAAAACTCGCTGAAGGACATTAAAAAGATAATATTATTATACATCTTTGGAAAAACAGTTGATAATAATATTATTTCGTAGTCTGTTGATGATGGAAGTGAGTGAGCGAGCTCATGTGTGTGGGACTGTATCACAATTATGACTCAGCTGTTGAAATTTTGTAATCATTCAATCAGGTACTTAATGACGGTTGCAAAAAAGCCGGGTTATTTTTAATCCTGATTAATTCCAGTGGAACGATCAATTTGAAATGGTCTTCTCTGATTTGGTTTACGTGAAATTAATCAGGATTAAAATTTAACCGGCTTTTGTGCAACTGGGCCTTTGTGAGGGAAATTTTTGCATTCCTCTGGGAATTAACTCAATTCACTGTGATTAGATAAAACATTTCTGTATGAACTATGAATATTATTATAATTTCTTCTTTCGTAATAATTTTTTTTCGCTTTTGTACTCCAGAGCGAAGCTCGGTCCCCGATATTTCTAAATTAATTGAGCAATGCCCATTCACTGTTACTTTCAGTAACAGAAACCATGGAGTCACTTGGAGAAAGCTTAGTTTGGTTGGGCTTTAATCGTTGCGTAAACTAGAATCACAAATTGTATTAATCTGTTTTGATTATTAAAATGGAATTAACTGATTATCTACCACACAATAAAGGAGAGAATTGGCTTATACTTGTACGGGATAGGAAATTCACGAATGACGCATCATCACGTCTGAACTACTGGACGGATTAACTTGAAATTTTGCATAAAGATTCTTAATTTACAGAGGATGGTTTAATAATGATAATTTACCGAAACGGCATCATCACGTCTGACTTACTGGACTGATAAACTTGAAATTTTGCATAAAGATTCACAAAGGTTTACCAAGGATGGTTATAGGCCTATTTTAATTTCTCCAAGATCTCATTGGGTCAAGTTTTCAGTTTGTCAAGTTTTTAATTAAACCCTTGCGGTGCACAAACACCAACTATTCGGAAATAAGTCTATATCCATTCTCGGTATATGTGTAGAATCTTTATATGAAATTCCAAGTTAATCAGTTCAGTAGTTGAGACGTGATGATGATGCATCATTCATGTATTTCCTATCCCGTACATGTAAAGGCCAATTATCTTCTTTATAATATCATACATTATACTCATCGTTGATTGTTGGAATAAACTGATTAAGAAACGATTGATCCATCAACATTTTCAATGTGAATCCTAAAGCTGTGGCACGATTGAATTCAGTGTTACATCACTTTTTTAGCAGCTTCACTGGTTGATTTGGAACAGACACGTCAAAAATCCAATTCCAGATTGAAGCCTTGATACTCGATTTATAATACTTACAGTGCAGAACCAACCAGAAGAGATACCCATAGATGAAAAATAACTGAACGACTGTCAACGCGTATTTGACGCAAAGAAAAAAACGTGAAGATTGTAGTTGAAACTGTCTGGCGTGGAATGATAGCGTCAGCCTTATGCCTCATCCCTCAACGAGGCATGCATCATGTCTCATCCCTAAACGAGGCATGCCTCATGCCTTATTTCTAAACGAGGCATGCTTCACGCCTTATGACTCTTCCCTTAACGAGGCATGCCTCATGTCTCGTGCTTCATAACGAGTTTTCAGGATTAAGCCACTGCAGGGGACGATAGCTACTGTTATTTCCACCCTGAATGAGTTCTGTTTGCATATTCTCTATTGATTCATACAATAAGTACATCATCAAAATGATAGCGAGAGAAAAAAGGTAGGCTTAGGAGGAATTAGGAGAGAAATTGGAGAGGAATTAGGCTTAGGAGAGAAAAGAAGGAGGTATTCCTCTCCCAAATTTAGATAAGGTTACACATAGTCCGAAATAGGGAAAATGAAGCAAATAGTCTTCTCAAATAGTGTGGCTGTGGAGAAAGATAGGAGAACAGCGTTAGCAGTTCTCTAACTTACCACTGCCTTCTATGAAGAATAACTGATACTTGTATATTGCAACTATGGTGGAGTCCACGTTATAATGGCTGTGGAGAAAGATAGAACAGCGTTGCAGATTCTCTGCCTTGCAACTGCCATCTATACAGTATAACTGTTATCTCATATTATGTGATATTATACTCTGCCCAATTTCGCATGAACTCTGAAGGATTAGGCCGACCCTCCTACTACTCACACACACAAGCGCAGTCTCCTTTTGTGTGTGTGAGTGAAAGGGCGGTCTGTCTACCTGTATACTACGTAGTATACATAGTATATCAATGGCGCAGGTAGGCCAGGCGTGTGTGCCTGCGCGTGGGGAAGCGAGGGTCGGCCTAATCCTTCAGAGCTCATGCGAAATTGGACAGAGTATAACTGTTCATTCTTGTTTAAAATAATCAATATTATATTTCATTCGTCAAAAAAATATAATTTTCAATGACTAAATAATAAATACAATCGAGATGAATTAGTTTGTGAATCAATTACATTTCTACATTGTTTAAAAACGATCTGGCAACTTTGCGGAGCTGGAAAAGGACAACGCTATCTGCATTGTCAAATGATCGCAACACCAATTTTAATCAAATTCTCCCATTATAACGTGAACCTCACTACAGTTTTCTGGTATTGTGCAACTACTCATCTCTGTTGCTTATTCCAATTAGTGCTTATGTGAATCAACTTGATAGAAGCCACAATCTTAACTAGTAGTTCTGTGAACAGTAGACCTCGCGCTCAGTAAGTTACATTGACTTGTTATCTTTTCTCAAAAATTAATAAATCATTTATCAATTTATAATGTCTAGAAAAACTCCTAAATAAATAAAGAGCTTTCTGTCCTATCGTACCGTGACGTGTCGTCCCGGAATGTGAGTGTGAGCGCTGTTATCAGGTCTGGCTGCAACTGTCTACAACGTTGATGGAAAGATACATTTTTAAGATGTTCGATGTTTTTGAACGGGTAGTATTATAAATAGTCAACTGTCTACTAACGTTGATGGAAAGATACATTTCAAGATGTTCGATGTTTTTGAACGGGTAGTATTACAGTCCACTAGACAGCTGTTTTATGATGAATAATTCTATAGTCTGATTTTTACGGTAATATTGGCGTATGAAGAAGGCTCCTTTTTCCATTTATATTATCATTGAAATACAAAATTTCCAAAAACCTTGTATATATTTCGACGCGCAATTTAAAAAGGAACATACATGTCAAATTTCATGAAAATCTATTACCAATTATATCACGTGATAGCACCATCATCCAGGGAGAAATCAGAAACTATTGGAAACTATTATAAACAATAATTAGAAACTATAAGGTAATGTGATTGGAATCGACTGATGAATGGCAGGTTAAGTGCTTTCTCCCCCTGAGAAGCTTATACCTCCACTTCAGTTCAAATTAGTCCATTAATACTTGAGCGTAGCGGTAATTTGATGTTGATAATTGGGGCGAGACCATATAAAGCGATTTTCATGCGTTTTCAGACTAGTCGGCAGGGCAGAAAGTTCTTCAATTGGCTGATTATCAGCTGATTCCCGAATGTCAACCAATTACTAATAGTGAGCAGGTTTTTGATTTTGTATTCAGATTTTCAAATAATCAAAGATAGCAACACCAATGTCAATCAAATACTGCCATTATAACGTGGACCTCACTATCCTATACTATTGAACGAGCAACTTCTGTTTATATGTTTAGATGTTTATATGCTTTTATTTCACCGGATCTCGAAAACAGCTCTAACGATCCTAGCTAAATTCAGAACATAGTAGGTTTATAATATAAAGATTCGATTGCACTAGGTCTCATCCCTGAGAAAACTCGCTGAAGGACATTAAAAGGATAATTATTATTCATCCTTGGGAAAACAGATGATTACAATTATTTCATCGTCTGTTGGTGATGGAAGGGAGTGAGCGTGTTCATGTGTGTGGGACTGTGTCAAAATTATGACTCAGCTGTTGAACTTTTGTAATCATTCAATCAGGTACTAAGTGCCGGTTGCAAAAAAGCCGGGTTATTTTCAATCCTGATCAATTTTAGTAGATCTATCTTTTTAAAATGGTCTTCTCTGATTTGGTTCACGTGAAATTAATCAGGATTAAAATTTAACCGGCTCTTGTGCAACTGGGCCTTTGTGAGGGAAATTTTTGCATTCTTCTGGGAATTAATCTCGATTTACTGTGATTAGATAGAACATTTCTGTATGAATGTTATTATGATTTCTTCTTTCGTAATAAATTGTTTATGCTTTTGTACTCCAGAGTGAAGCTCGATCCCCGATATTAGGAAGATGATACTAGAATGGTACGAATATTACACAAGGATGATGATAGACAAGGATAGTAACACCAATATCAACCAAATACTGCCATTATAACATGGACCTTACCATGATGTAAATCTGGCACTCTAAATAAGAAGTAAGATGAATTTTTCAAGAAATTCAAGTAATGAGGTGTTTCTTTATAACAGATCTGCCACCAGAAAATATATAATGGTGATGATGCATTGTTGCCGAATAATTGAGGTCGTCACTGTACAGAATAATACACCGGCATTGTTGGCTATTCATTGGATCACAAAACTTGGAAAGCGGAAGTACTGCCTTCATTTCAACTGCAACTTGGAATGATTATTCGGCAGTAATGACATCTTCGCGTGACTCCTGACTTCAATGGATTTTCCAGACTTGGTACTTCTCTTACACATCATATTTCCAAGATTTGTATCACACTTTGTGATATTTTGGGAATCCTCTATTTGCAAAGCTGTTTATCTCATGACTATAATGAGATCTACGTTATAATGGATGTATTTTATTAATATTGGTATTGCTATCCTTGACTATCATTCTTGTATCAACTCCGTATCATCTTCATATTATCTTTGTATCATCTATAAATAATAAGAGAGAGTAGGATTGTGTCTGTTTGCATCAAAACCTGTCAACTTGTGGGTTGCATACCAGAAAAACGGTAATGATTTAGATCTCCAAATTTTCTAAAAATATCAAACTCGTGCACCTCGAAGCCCAAATTTCAATTTTCCTTCTAGATTTTTCAGAATTGATGTTCAAATTTCATTCATGGAACATGAATAATTGAAATGTACATACCATACGTTGATATTATAGAACTATAATCTAGAGAGACTACCTCTTCGAAAAAGATGGTTAAAATTGGTAACTAAAATTGGGCTATGCCTGTTGTCTTCTCCCAATCATATTTTAATTAAGATTTGTGATTGTGAATAAAGAAAATAAATAAAAAGTAAATTAATAATCAGTCCAATTTTGTCAGGTTGGCATCAAGTTGAGGAAGGTTTCTGAACAAGATTTGATTTCTGTCACTTTATTATGTTAGTACCAAATTGAAGGACTTATCTATACTATAATAAAGGAAATAACTGGCTTATACACTTTCGGTATAGGAAAATTATGTTTGACGCATCATCACGTCTAAACTACTGGACTGAAATTAACTTGGAATTTTGCATACAGATTCTTATTAACCAAGGATGTTTCTAGGCCTACTTAAAACTATTTAAGCTTTCACTCGGTCAAGTTTTTAGTTTGTCAAAATTTAAAATAGACCCTTGCGGAGCACAGGTTACCTGCTAGTCTTCCTATAATGCAATGACGCTTCTTCTATCCACCTTTCTCTGCTTTCAACCCGTCTGACCAGTTGCCAGTAAGTCCTGCGTAGAAAATTAGCTCTCGATTATAGAAGTTAATTACAACAGATGATAATCATTGTCGAAACAACAACCCAAACAGCTATGAGTCGTTTTCACACCGATGTCTCACCCACACGACAAGACAGGAAGAATTTACTCTGATGGACATTATTAGAGGAGGCTGTGGTTTACAACTGCGCGAGGTCTACTGTTCACAGAACTACCAGTCTATGCTGGAACTCACCCACACGACAAGACAGGAAAGAATTTACTCTGATGGACAGTATTAGAGAAGGTTGTAGTTTATAATGCGCGAGGTGTACTGTTCACAGAACTACTAGTCTATACTGCAACTCTTGGAAGATGGATCAATAGGTATGTTCAACCAGGACCTCAAGCATCGAAATTAATTAGGAATGCCCCGTGTTTTCGCAAAATCTCGCCCCTATTTTCCGATAAAGGTAGCAACAACAGCTATGCGGCTGTGTAGCTTCCGAAGTTCAAGCAGCAAGGAAACTTCACGGCCAAACATCAAACATCCCTTCTCAAAGCATAGCTCAATTTAATTAAACATCGTGTTCCTCGTCTTAAAGCTGGACAGGATAGAATTAACCTGTTATGCAGAATGAAAGGACAGAGAATCGCGTTCCTATGTACTTGAGTTTCGAATTTTTGGATGTTTGAGATTGTGATAACGTTTTGTAATGTCACTCCCAATGATTGAGTCTTCCTTTACAGAGTGTCTTACGAAAGGTGTAACAACCGAAAACCATAGTTTCTACATAAAATTTTCAATAAATAATGTTTGGAATCAATGATGAATAAAGAAAACATGAGGTCCACGTTATAATGGCAGTGTTTGATTAAAATAAAACGTGAGGTCCACGTTGTAATGGCAGTGTTTGATTAGCGATGGTATTGCTATCCTTGTTTATTATTTACTCGTTATTGTTTTGCTATGTCGTCAGATCGCCTTTTAACAATGTAGAATTAATAATTAATTAAGAAAATATTTCATCGTAATTATGAAATTATTGAAAAATATGATTTCTTGCTTAATAATATAATATTGGGGGACCGAGCTTGCTCTGGAGTGTAAAAGCATAGAAAATTTGTAACGAAAGATTGAATTTATAGTTTATATTTATTTATTCATTTTCTCAGTCGTATGAGGAGGCACAACAGGCTTATGCCCAAAACTGTCCCTTTTCAAATTTATACTACAGTCCAAATAAAAATCTAAGTTAAGCTACTATCACTCATCAAAATAGCAATTTATTCACACTTCCAAAAACAAACATAATAATATCATCAATATTACAAATAGATATACTATGAATTCGATTTACAATGATTTACTATGTTTGCTACAATATTTGTTGATATACTATGTACTATTCTACACTAACAGCATCTAGTTACTATTTTGGACTTTCTGAAGTAAACTTGTTTTCTAAAAAAGAGAAATAAACGAAAATAAGTTTCTCTTAGTGAATTTTTCTTCTCGTGAGATCAGCTGGATGATCACACACATGCACTCTCTTCCATTACGGTATCGACAGACGAAAAAATTTCCAGCTGTTTTTCCAAGGACGTATTTATCCTTTTAATGTCCTTCAGCGAGTCATCCAAGGGTTGAGACCTAGTACAATCGAATCTTCATATCATAAACCTACTTTTTTCCAAATTTCGTGAGCATCGTTAGAGCCGTTTTCGAGATCCGTTGAACATAAATATAACCATATAACCAGATAACACCATAACCATATAAATAAATATATACAGAAATTGCTCGCTTAATATAATAGGATACGGAACTGTTCAATAATTATTTATCGATTTCTTAAGTTTGATTTAATTTACTATTGTCAATTTTTGTGAATGTTACCATAAGCAACAGCCTTGTAACAATTGTCAATAAATAACTTATCTCTATTATATGAATATACTCATATGGGGAGGGGAGTAGAGAGATGCAGTTCTGTGATTATTGCGAGGGATAGAAACCATCTCTACATTGCGTATTCCAGAGATACTCTTTAGGGACATTTTTGGAAGGCTTCGAAGAATATTGAAGTATGCCTCATCAATTCTACTCACAGCTGCTACAGCACCCACAATGTGAGCCAGTTTCAAAGCTAGTCATAACTTACAAGCCAACGTCTTCCATCTTTCCACTGCCTGAACAATTAGGAGGAGAGCACTTGAAAGGTTCGCAAAAATGAATGAGTTTCCTGCGAGCAAGACAATTTGTAAAGCCTGGCAGCTCCACTGCTCCAGACGGCAACGCCAGTCTGTTTCAATCACAAATGAAAGAAAGCTAAGCTATACCTGACTTTGACACTACTGCGACTCGTATATCAATTGTCTAAATTAACAACGGGGAGCGAGTTTTCCTGGAGGCTGAGTGCTATTGAATGGGACACGAGAGCTCTCCACCAACAGAGCGATGTCGACAAGTGGCAACCGATTTTGCGACAAAGCTCGACGCTGTTCGGTTTGTGAGCGAGTGAAGCGAGTGTGAAGTGGTGACCCGAGTGTTGGATGCGGGTGTTATTTCGTTATCGATCTGAGTGTATTTTCTGTCCTGGCAGACACTGATTTTGTTCACGTCTGACACTGGGATAGCCTAATAGGTGTAGATCTGGAGCTAACAGCGACAATATAGTCATAGCCACCTCTAATACAAGGCCCTGGCCTACGATATTGCAACGTCGCAGTGTAGGCCTAGAATCTAATGTACATGATTGGTGAAAAAGATTTTAAAAAATCTGGTGTGGCGCACTCACACAACTTTCCTTGCCGTTATGAAAATTGATCACCTGACGCTAGTGTTCCCGCGCATCTCAAGGCTAATATTCAAAGATTTGAGCCAGCTGGTGACAGGGCAATAACGCTGGAGACACACATAAGGTCTGCTATCTCTTCATAGTGATGATTTAATAGAATCAACAATAATTTGCAATTGGATAATCACATTTTCTCCAATTTAAAGCTTATTTTCAATTTTAGGTTAAAATGTTACTGAACATTAATTGTAGAGATTTTCATGCTCAATCTACTCCACTTGATTTTTTCGTTTCAATTGTATCTGAAGCCTGATAATTGGGAATCTATCTGCATTGATGGGGCGAAGCTCCTGAAATTTTTACAGATATGGGACATGTGGCAGTTGATAGAGCTTATCGATGACTATTTTAGGTATGAATTTGATCAAAATCGTTGGAGCCGTTTTCGAGAAAATTGCAAAAAACACTTTTTGACAACATTTTCGCCATTTTAGCCGCCATTTTGAATTGCATCAGATCGAAATTGTTCGTGTCGGATACTTATATCGTAAGGACCTTAAGTTCCAAATTTCAAGTCATTCCGTTAATTGGGAGATGAGATATCGTGTGCACAGACGCACATACTCATACACACACACACACACACACACACACACACACCACACACACACACACACACACACACACACACACACACACATACAGACCAATACCCAAAAACCACTTTTTTGGACTCAGGGGACCTTGAAACGTATAGAAATTTAGAAATTGGGGTACCTTAATTTTTTTCGGAAAGCAATACTTTCCTTACCTATGGTAATAGGGCAAGGAAAGTAAAAATACCAGCTGATCTTTTTCGCCAATTATGTATTGGATTCTAGGCCTACTCTGCCGGGGCCTAGATATGATAATATAGTTCAAAGTCAAATGTATTTTCAAATAGAAACTAATACAATAGTTGAATATGGTACAATCTATGATATGTGAGTAATTGACTGGAATAACATTAGTAATAGGTGTAGATCTTGAGCCAACTGCTATAATATAGTTCAAATTCAAATGTATTTTCAGATCGAAATAAATACAATAGCTGAATATAATCTATGATATGTAGCAATTAACTGGAATAACATAAGTGATAGGTATAGATCTAGAGCCAGCAGATGAAGTAGAGATAAGAGTTCAAATTCAAATCGGGAACAATACAATAGTTGAATAAAATCTATGAATGTAAGCAATTGACTGGAATAACATTAGTAATAGACGAAGATCTGGAGCTAACAGCGATAATATAGTTCAAATTCAAATGTATTTTCAAATCGAGCACAATACAATAGTTTATAAATATCTGTGATAAGTGAGCAATTGACTGGAATAACATTAGTAATAGGTCATCAGATTCAAATGTGTTCTCAAATCGGGCACAATACAATTATTCGATTACTATCTATGATAATATATGACCAATCGACAAATAATAGAATATCGGTACATCCTAAGATTTCAATTGACACAAATTTTGAAACTAAAAATAACACGTTGTCAAGCTGACAGGCTATAGTGAGGTTCACAGTATAATGACAGTTTTTGGTTAACCTCGGTGTTGCTATCCTTGTCTGTCTTTCCACAAATCAGATAGCGCTATCCTTTTCTAAATAAGCTGATGAAAAGTGAAATGCGCGTGTTCATAGCGCATGCGTCTGTATGTACCTTTAAATGAGGAAAAAGCGTTTAATAAGCGTTGTATGCACCTTTAAATTGGGAATAAGCGTTTTTACAAGCGTTTTTTAGAGTTGGCAAGGCATGAAGCTCTCCGATTGGCTGATTAGGTTAGCGCCTCAAAACAACGCCTAATATGGTCTTGCCCTTGGGCATGATATAGCCCATTCTTGAAATATGACATAAATATTTGATAAAAATATGATTTTGTCATTAATAATAAGAATTAGCAATTAGGCCTACATCAGATATACCGGAATCAGCTATCTACTATAGAAGGAAATTGTAACGCAGAGAATCGGAAACTTTGTGATCCTACCATTTTTGACCAAGCGAAGTGAGGTCTAAGATTCAAGTCGACGGTTTTGCATTTCTCTTTATGTTTATATGTTTTTATATTTTCATCTTTTTATGTGCATATTTATGTTCCGCTTTTAGAGCAAAACGCGGCAATAGATTTTCATGAAATTTAACAGGTATGTTCGTTTCAGAATTTCGTGTAGACGTATATATATAAGGTTTTTGAAATTTTGCATTTTAAGGATAATACAATTGGAAAAGGAGTCTCCTTCTAACGCCAATATTACCGTAAAAATTAGACTATAGAGTTATTTATCATAAATCAGCTGTCGAGTGTATTATTAATTGCATGCAATTAATATCTCAATGTAACTTGGTAAAAAATCAGGTGAGGTGTGGACTATTAATTGCATGCCTCATTGCATGCTATTTTATGAACTATTGATTCCATGCAATTAATAACTAGAATAACAATCAAGTCTCTCGACTTTTCTCTGCTTTCAACTCGGGCTGTCCTGTTGCCAGTATGTCTTGTAGAAGATTAGCTTTTGATGTTAGCATTTTTGATACACCAACCCCAACAGTCATTAGCCGTTTTCACACCGATATCTCGCCGACACGACATACAGACAGGATTTACTCTGATGGACAGTATAAGAGGAGGCTGCTGTAGTTTATAACTGCGCGAGGTCTACTGTTCACAGAACTACTAGGTAGTGACTTTATAACGTGAATCTCACTTCATAAGAGCTAGACAACCCTATTCTTGTGAAAGATTAATTGAATCAAATTAAACTAGATACTTTATATCCCCATTTGTTGGGATTGTTTGACAATATTGAAGTGATTATAAGCCAGACAGAAAGTGATTCTGAGGAAGACTGAAATTTGTGGAAGAGGCTTCCATTTTATTCCTCGAGGAAGTTTTCAATTAATTCATCAAACTGCTCAGCCGTAATCCTCTGAAATCTGGTCATTAGTCAGGAAACTGAATGAGTAGAACTGGGCGGAATAAATGAGTAACTTTATCCCTGTTTAATATTGTTATTAACTAATGAAGGAAATTGTAGTCTTCAAGAAAAGAAAGGAAGGAATCTATCTCTCTTCATCCACCCTTTCTCTCGCACTTCCAACATAATTCCATCCACATCTTAATTTCTGTCCTGCTCCATTCTACCCGACAAACAGACTCTTCCCTCATAGAAAAAAGTATACTACAATCATTTAGCATTAACTCAACATTCAGAATACTACCAACGGTACAAGCCCAAAACTGTTCCAATATTCTAATATTTATATATATAAAAGCGAAATGGCACTCACTCACTCCCAGAACTAAAAATCTACCAGACCAAAAACGTTCAAATTTGGTAGGTATGTTCAGTTGGCCATTTAGAGGCACACTAAGAACGGATTTGAAAAAAAATAAAAGATACGCTCAAAACCTGCGTTTTTCCAGCGTTTTCTCAGCGTTATCGAGAACAAATGAACAGAAAATGTTCAAATTTAGTACAGAAGCTCAACTAGGGTGTAATAATGTTGTGTTAGAAGGAATTTGAAATAACGCCAAAGATACGCCCAAAATTAGCGTTTTGCCAGCGTTTTCTCAGCGTTATCGAGAACTAATGAACAGAAAATGTTCAAATTTAGTACAGAAGCTCAACTAGGGTGTAATAATGTTGTGTTCGAAGGAATTTGAAATATGCCAAAGATACGCCCAAAATTAGCGTTTTGCAAGCGTTCTTTTGCTTTTTCTCAGATTTATCGAGTACAAATGAACAGAAATTGTTCAAATTTAGTACAGAAGCTAAGCTAGGGTGTAATAATGTTGTGTTAGAAGAAGTTTGAAATAAAGCCAAAGATACGCCCAAAATTAGCGGTTTTTTGCGCTTTCTCAGTTCTTTTATCAAGTAATACACAGAAAATATTCAAATTTGGTACAGAGGTTTAGCTAGGGTCTAAAAATTTTGTGATGAGGTGACTTTTATATTTCATCAAAGATACGCCCAAAATCACTATTTTTCTCAGCTTTTCTGCGTTTTCTCAGTACTTTGACTTTCTGATGGAATGAAGCATGCTCAAATAAAAATACAGGCGAGCGAAGCGAGTCCGCTGATCTCATTTACGGACGATCCAGTCGGGGGTGCAGGGGGCGGAGCCCCCTGGCTAGACGGATATGTAATATTTGAATGGAATCAGTATAAGAAAAGCCGCTCTTTATCAGAAAGTAGACATTCAAATACAGCTCTTAAAAACCGCTTTTTATTAAGAAGTAGTAATAAATCAAATACACTTTTTGTGTAGTTGAGAAGTTGATATTGTGGTTTATCAGAGATTGACAATGGTGTAATAACCGAAACCGGTCTTTCTAATTATCAATAAATCAGTGGTTTTTTGACAATTTCTTAGTCTTTTTCATTCAAAATCAAATACAGATGAATCAGTATTGAAAAAAGTCAGATTTACTTCTTTATCAAAAAGTGGACTTGCCGCAGGTTTATGAGATATTTATAGTGTATCACTCTCGAGTATGAGAAAGAAATACAGTGAGCTAGCAGAGAAATGAGAAAACGCTCAAAAGGGATTACGGTGGAATTTAAGAGTGAGATGTTCAACTCGAGAAAGAAAAAGCATTCGACAGTCAATATAAGAGAGAGGAGAGAGAGAGAGAGTGAGTGAGCATGAATAAGTCTCTGATCTTCCATTGTGTGAAATTGACAAGGAAAAGCTCTTATCCAATACAGGCGCTAGTCAAAAAGAAATCCTTCCACTTCTCCATGATATTAATCATTCATTGGTACTCGTTGCTTGATTTTTATAGAGTTGGGTGTTCTTTGAGATGAAATATCTCTACAGGATCTGTTCAAAGCATACACTTTAAAATCGTCGGTCCCGACTGCCTAAGAAGTAGTCGTTAGGTCATGTCAGAGGCCCTGAAATTGATCGGTTGCGATCTGAAAACTCTGACACCAGACCTGAGCCAGCCTGGTCACTCGATATTATAGTAGGGGTAAAGTGAGAGTTCTGAAGAAAAGCTGGCTCAAATTACTTTAAAATTCACACCGATTTTGGACGTTGAGCACATTCTTGTTTGAAGAGCATTTTCAAAATACGATATGTTTATAACTCCTGATAGAGGTGTCCCACGAGAAGTGTAACATCCGACCACCAACAGTATGAGGGAAATGAAAAAATCTGGTGTGATACACTCACACAACTTTTCTTGCTCATTGAACTGTAAGCCTCATTCTTAAACGAGAATAATTTAGGGGAATAACATAATGACGATTGGCGGCTACATATTTAAAAGTACGATCATACTATTATAATTATATAATATTGTTTTCAGAGTACATTTCCCGCTGTGTAAATTATTGTGAAATTCGATGATTTTTCAAAAGTCGTCAAAAGAGCTGTTCTACAGATGAAATGTTTCGACTATTATGTCTATGATTATTATGTCTCGACTATGTGTTATTTTGAATAAACTGCTCTACCTACCTACTTCATGCACGAGAAGGAGGTTACAAAGTCCATTTCTCAAGGATGGGGTGGACCCCCTGTTAGTTTCCCAAGAAGGAGACTCATGCCAGTTGATAGAGTTGATAAAAAACTATACAGGGTATGAATTTGAAAAAAAATCAATCAAGTCATTTTTGAGAAAAACATAATAGAAATTCAACAAAATCCATCTTTCTCAAGAATATTACGGAGTTCCTGCAATTTTTCCAGAAATGAGACTCATGTCAGTTGATAGGGCTTATAAATAGCTATCCAGGGTATAAATTTGAAGAAAATCGTTAGAGCAATTTTTGAGAAAACCGTGAAAAACATGGTTTTTTAGTCATTATCCGCAATCTTGAATTTCATTTTATCGAATTTCTTGTTGTCGCATCCTCATAATTTTACCTAAAGTAAAAAATTTCAAGTCAATCGGTTAATTATAGTTTGTGTAAAATGAGTTGAGACTTGGCCCTCCATCCGAAGAAATTACAGGGTAGCCGAATCGTGTAAAATTGCAACTTTTTCAAATTTCCAATTCAACATCAGAATTGTATGTAGAATATCATCCCCGATATCCTATAAGTACTAAAGAAGTTTCAGGATTGATGGATTAGAAGGAAATTCAACTTATATGATAAAATTGAATATCTATTATTATTTATGATAAAAGGAGACATTCTCCCTGTTAAATTGATATGAAATTATTACGCATTACGACGCCCCATGATTCTGAGAGAAGTGATATTCAAGAGAAAAACAAATCTTTGCGATGTTTCCAAGTTAAATTTCCTTCTAATCCTTCAACTCTGTAGCTTTTTTAGTACTACTAGGATATCGGGGATGATATTCTACATCCAATTCTGACGTTGAATTGAAAATTTGAGAAAGTTGCAATTTCACATGATTTGGCAACCCTGTAATTTCTTCGGATGGAGGGCCAAGTTTCAACTTATTTTACACAAACTATAGGAATGGAGTTATCGTGTTCACAGACATACACACACACATACACACATAGACCAACACCCAAAAATCATGTTTTCGCCACACTGCACAGAAAGCAGCTGTTTTTCATTCCCAACGTAGATCTGAAAGACATTGTTTGCAGATGACTCTCGTCTGACGTCAGAACAGGTTTCTTTCCGGCTAAGGCAGAAAAGAGTACCCTTTCCGGCCGCTAACATGGAATTAAGAAAGGTGATCAACAAACAGCTGATCAAAAAACTTTTCATTATTTGTGTTCATTATTCAATAATTAAAACATTTATAATAATATTATCTTATTGTCATTTGAAAGAATAGAAAAGTATAAACTCAACCTCCCACATAATTGAACATAATCTTTTAGGTTATTTAGACAAATCAGAATAAAAAATAAAAATACTTGGACAATTTCCTGATATTCAGATTACCTCAGATTTGCTAGAGTTATGACCTTCCACTTTTGCTTTTGGAAGTACTAAGTAAACAATTATTCTCATATATATATATATATATTGTTTATTTTTCTGTGTGGCGAAAAATAGCGTTCGCACCAGGGGCAAAAATGTTTTTCCGGCTCTCAATCTTTTCTAGTCCTCGGCCTACGGCCTCGGGTTTGAAAACCGATTTCGAGCCGGAAAAGTCTCATTTCCGGCCCTAGGTTCGAAATATACAATTTTGGACTCAGGGGACCTTGAAACTTATAGAAAACTTGAACTTAGGGTACCTTAATTTTTTTTGGGAAGCAATACTTTCCTTACCTATGGTAATAGGGCAAGGAAAGTAAAAAGAACAGCAAACGTTTGTTGTTGTAGTGACTCCCTCGGAACAAATCGATCCCTCTCGAATGAACTTGAATTCGTCTGAATTTTTCATTTGATAAAGACTGATGACCAGCGCTCGCTGCCTGCACTGTGCGCCGCAATTTTTCGGTTAGCAATCGTACATTGTTAGAAACTTGAGGTAGGAAAAACGACGTAATGATTTCAAATGGGGCACCTGAGCATGAGAGATTTTGTTCAACTGCTAGTTACTACTTTCTGCAGTGAATCTCGTGTACTATAGTGAGGTCCACGTTATAATGACAGTGGAGAAAGATAGGAGAACAACGTTGCCGATCCTCTGTCTTGTCAATGCCTTCTATGGACGGTAGCTGATAAAGGTTTATTGATGTGATATGCTTAACCATTAGTTACTATAGTTACTACTACTTTCTGCAGTGAATCTCGTGTACTATAGTGAGGTTGTTATAATGACAATGAAGAAAGATAGGAGAACAACGTTGCCGATCCTCTGTCTTGTCAATGCCTTCTATGGACGGTAGCTGATAAAGGTTTATTGATATTAACTGTTCATTCTCGTTAAAAAAAAATCAATTATATTTGACCGAGCGAAGTGAGGTCTAAGATTCAAATCGACAGTTTTGCATTTCTCTTCATTTATGTTTATATTTACGTTTGCATTTACGGCGAAACGCAGTAATAGATTAACATGCAATTTACATGTTCCTTTCTTAATTTCGCGTCGACGGATATACAAGGTTTTTGGTAATTTTGCATTTCAAGGATAATATAAAAGAAAAATTCTTAGCAGCTACAGGAAAAAGCATCTAGGCAAATCTCATCTTAGGTGGCAGGAAGTGAAAATCCTTTTGAATGGAGTAAACTGGTGCAAAGTGAGTGAGTACTGTGCAGAGGCATGGAAATATAGACATTTTTTGATAACAGAATTCAATTACTAGTACTCAGTCTGCAGCCTCTGAAAGACTTTTGGTAAACACTCTGTTATACACTTTGAGATTGTAAATATATAAATATTATTTCTGATTAATTTATTGAAAGACAATGAACTCAACTCACCCTGACGGTCAATGACCAAGGGTTATTAGCTTGCATTTGTATTTATTTTCAATTTTTTTATGTATCTGTTCAGTACAATAGAAGCAAATTATTATTATTAAAAGAAAAAGGAGCCTCTTTACATTGGAGTAAAAATCAGACTATAGAATCATTATTCATCATAAATCAGCTGACGAGTGGATTATAAGTTTGCATGCAATTCAATATCTCAATGTAACTTATTGAAAACACAGCTGTTGTGTGGACTATTAATCGCATGCAGTAAGGCATGAAATTGATAATTTGAAGTAGCATAGTATTTTCTCCCGACTTTTCTCTGCTTTCAACTCGGTAAGCTTTTGATGATAACAGCGTAGCTGTTTACATCAAATTATTAGCATTGTCGATACAACAACCCAAACAGCCATTAGTCGTTTATACACCCATTTCTCGCCGAAATGACAGGACAGGACAGAATTCACTCTGATGGAGAGTATTAGAGGAGACTGTGGTTTATAACTGCGCGAGGTCTACTGTTCACAGAACTACTAGTTTAGTAAGCAAGAATTTATATTTTTCAATCATTTCATAATGAATTTTCATAATCAAGATGAAATATTTTGTTAATAAATTATATTTCTACATTGTTAAAAAAATGAATTTCCATAATCTAAATGAAATATTTTGTTAATAAATTATATTTCTACATTGTTAAAAAACAATCTGGCGACAGTGCAAAGCGAGAAAGAGATATCGCTATCCGCTTTGTTGAATGATAGACAAGAATAGCTATACAATTGCTAATCAAACACTTCCATTGTAACTTGGACCTCACTAAAGGCTATACATGCCAAATCAATAGAACTTTGAATATAACTGTGAAATAGATGTAGTGAATATTTTTGTCTCCAGTATACAATCATGTTGGACAGTGATGTCTATGATGTGCACTCACTGACAAACAATCAGGATGCTAATAATAATTGTTCATAATTAAATTAAATTAATTTATTAATAAAAAATTAAATAATTAAATTATACATTAATTATATATCAGTTTCAAAAATTACTCTGTAACTCGCTAGAGATAGTATTCTTATTGAAAATGGAAGAATTTTCTTGAGCATCAACTTGAGTGGATGAAGTTTTGATCCTATTCACATTCAGCTTACATCGACAGGAATTTCCATTACAACTTTTTCAACCTCTCTTCAGTAGAACTTCTAATCGGTTTTCAAACAACAATATTTCTCAGCTTTCTACCACCAGCCCCTCTTGGCTTAAGATGTGAACTACATAGAAAACGACTCACATAATTGAAGTTTTATGATCAATCAATAATCAATGTGAATTATTGATGAAGTGAGATCTACGAGGGATCTCCAAGATCTGTAGTGAAGTCCACGTTATAATGGCAGTGTTTGATTAGCGATGGTATTGCTATCCTTATCTATTATTCAACAAAGCGGATAGCGCTATCTCTTTCTCGCTTCGCTCTGTTGCCAGATCATTATTATCTTTCATTTTTCCTATTGTCCTTCAATAATGTAGAATTGATAATTAATCAACAAAACATTTCATCTTAATCATGAAATTATTTAAAAATATAATTTCTTGCTTAAAAACATATAATTGATTATTTTAAACGAGAATGAACAGTTGAGGGTGTGCAAAGGCTAAAAATAAACTTTCTACTCGTGATATTTTTCAAAGGTTTTCGATTTGTATATCACTAGGCTATCAAAATGAAAAAGTTTTCTCAGGAAAACATTTTTTTTCCTATCATTACTTTTTGAGATATGAGGGCCTGAAGTTTGAATTTTTGGGACTGAACATTTCAAATTCGGTAAGAGATAAATTCATGAGATTCAGAGGATAGATTCTTCATGGTGTTGTAAAACCTAGTAAAACATAACATTTTATGAAAAAGTTATTCAATTTACCAAAAATAACTCAACAAAAAATTATTTTTAGTAAATTGAATAACTATCTTAAAAATGGATATTTTCAGAAAATTTTTGTTTTACTAGATCAACAATACCATGAAGAATCTATCCTCTAAATCTCATGAATTTATCTCTTACCGAATATGAAATGTTCTGTCCCAAAAACTTAAACTTTAGGCGCTCATATCTCAAAAATTAATGATCGGAAAAAAATGTTTTCCTGAGAAAACTTTTTTCATTTTGATAATAGCTTGATATTATACAAATAGAAAAAAAAATAAAAAATATCACCAGTAGAAAGTTTATTTTTCGACTTTGCACAGCCTTATCAATGAACTCGTATCAGCTACCGTCTATAGAAGGCATTGACAAGACAGAGAATCGGCAACGTTGTTCACCCATCTTTCTCCACTGCCATTATAACGTGGACCTCACTATACGGAGTGATATCTCGTATGATTTGAGTATATATTGATATTCTTGATCCCTGTAGTTTTTGCAGGTGATAAATTGTCATACAATTCTTAAATGAACCTGCTGAAATTTCGTCCTTATTCATTTAAAAAAAAGCAGAATGGTAGAACATGCCAACTACAGTAAGGTCCACGTTATAATGTTTGGAATAATAAATTTATTTTCTTATCAAAAAATATATTTCTCAATGATTAAATAATGAATTCTCATGATTCATATTGAATATTTTGTTAATTGATCATGTTTCTACATTGCAGAAAATCGATCTGGAAACGATGCAGAGGTAGAAAATGATAGCGCTGTCTGCTTTGTCGAATGACAGACAAGGATAGCAACACCGGTGTTAAACAAACACTGCAGTTATAAAATGTTACACTCATCTATTCCAATCCCATCGAACCATTTTCGTGCGGTAATGTTGTGGAGAATGGTTCAGTTTGCAACCCCTAATCCTTCTTGCATTGCAGGGTTAGTTTTAATCGTTTATAAGTGGTGGTGGATTAAACATGTGAATAGAAATATAATATTTGTGTCAGATACTAGTTGACCGAGCGAAGTGAGGTCTAAGATTCAAGTCGACGGTTTGGCATTTCTCTTAATGTTTATATGTTGCGCATTTACGGCGAAACGCGGAAATAGATTTTCATGAAATTTGACAGGTATGTTCGTTTTTAAATTGTGCGTCGACGTATATACAAGGTTTTTGGAAATTTTGCATTTCAAGGATAATATAAAAGGAAAAAGGAGCCTCCTTCATACGCCAATATAAGAGTGAAAATCGGACTATAGAATATTATTCATCATAAATCAGCTGTCTGATTATAACACTACCCGTTCAAAAACATCGAACATCTTGAAAATATATTATCTTTCCATCAACGTTGTAGACAGTTGCAGCCAGACCTGATAACAGCTCTCAAACTCACATTCCGGGATGACATGACTGTTACGGTACGATAGGACAGAAAGCTCTGTGTTTATTTAGAATTTTTCTAGACATTTTAAATTGATAAATTATTTATTCATTTTTGAGAAAACATAACAACAGGTCAATGTAACTTACTGAGCGCGAGATCTACTGTTCACAGAACTACTAGTATAACTTGTCCAAAAAAAATCAATTATTATTAAACCAAATTATTAATTTCATTGGCATTTGAATAAATGCAATATATCATTAATTTCCACCTGTAAAAATCAATTAATAGTTTTAATTTCCTATTAATGGTTGACTAGATGAAGTAATTAAACAAGAGCGGAATTGCACCGGTGGATTTGCATCTATTTGAGAGTTCAACACTGCAATTAGTTTCAATGAGAAGCTCAGCGGAGTGGATTCAATTATATTGTGTATCGATTGTGTGTAGTCTGACTGAAAGCATTTCAGTTCAAAAGTGTTATTGAAAATACTAAGCTCCAGTTTCCAATTATTATTATAGTGAGGTACACGTTATAATGGCAGTATTTGATTGCAAATGGTGTTGCTATCCTTGTCTATCATT
Source organism: Nilaparvata lugens (assembly GCF_014356525.2). Taxonomy (NCBI): domain Eukaryota; kingdom Metazoa; phylum Arthropoda; class Insecta; order Hemiptera; family Delphacidae; genus Nilaparvata; species Nilaparvata lugens. Next base: position 4,463,914 of record NC_052505.1, read on the forward strand.
CCACAAAGCAGATAGCGCTATCCTTTCCAAGCTCCGCAATGTTGCCAGCTCGTTTTTTAACAATTTAGTAGAATAATCCTATACTATTAAACGAGCAATTTCTGTTTAGATGTTTATATATCTGTATGTAACCGGATCTCGAAAACGGCTCTAATGATTCTCACGAAATTTGGAAGAAAGTAGGTTTATGATATAAAAATTCGATTGCACTAGGTCTCAACCCTGGGATAACTCGCTGAAGGACATTGAAAGGATAAATACGTCTTTGGAAAAACAGCTGGAAATTTTGTCGTCTGTTGATGATGGAAGTGAGTGAGCGAGTGCATGTGTGTGGAACTGAGACAAAATTATGACTCAGCTGTTGAACTTTTGTAATCATTCAATCAGTGCTGGTTGTACAAGAGACGGTTAAATTTTAATCCTGATTAATTCCAGTAGATCTATCTTTTTGAAATGGTCTTCTCTGATTTGGTTCACGTGAAGTTAATCAGGATTAAAATTCAACCGGCTTTTGTGCAACTGGGCCTTTGTGAGGGAAATTTTTGCATTCCTCTGGGAATTATTCTCAATTTACTGTGATTAGATAGAACATTTCTGTATGAATGTTATTATTATCACCTCTTTCGTAATAATTGTTTTATGCTCTTGTACTCCAGAGCGAAGCTCGGTCCCCGATATTGTATTATATAAAATAAATAACTACAAGACTTAACCCATTTCGAACTATTTGTAACCTTATCTTAATTTGGGAGAGGAATAGCAGCAGGTTACCTTAGCCTATTTTTTCTCTCCCTATCCTTTTAATGATGTAATTATTGTATGAATCAATAATCAATATGATCAATTAACTAAATAAATAATAAATAAATTTATTCGACCAATAAACAAACACTTTACAAAAAATGAATGCCTATCGTCTAAAGAGGATACCCCAAAGGAATCCTGTGTGGGGCTCCATCAGTATAAATGAATAAAGATTTTAATTAAATATTAAACTTAACAATATCGGGGCACCGAGCTCCGCTCTGGAGTACAAAAGCATATAAAATTTATCACGAAAGAAGAAATTATAATATATTTATAGTTCATACAGAAAGGTTCTATCTAATCACTGTGGATTGAGATCAATTCCCTGAGGAATACAAAAATTTATTTCACAAAAGCATGTAAAATTTTAATCCTGATTAATTTCACGAGAACCAAATCAGAGAAGACCATTTCAAAAAATTGCTTATCTACTACTGGAATTAATCAGGATTAAAATTTAACCGGCTTTTGGTACAACCTGATTACAAAAGTTCAACAGCTGAGTCATATTTTGTCTCAGTCCCACACACAGGCACTCGCTCACTCACTTCCAACATCAACAGACGACGAAATTGGCAGCTGGTTTTCCAAGGATGAATAAATCCTTTTAATGTCCTTCAGCTAGTTATCCCAGGATCGAGACCTAGTGAAATCGAATTTTCATATCAGAAAACTACTCTGTTCCACATTTCGTGAGAATCTTTAGAGCCGTTTTCGAGATCCGGTCACATACAGATATTTATATGAACATCTAAACATATAAACAGAAATTGCTCGTTTAATAGTATAGGATTAATCAAAATCATGAAAATGCATTATATAATAATTGAAAATATATTCACTAGACGAATCAAATATAATTAACTAGCAGGTAACCCGTGCTACGCAAGGGTCTTTCTTAAAACTTGACGTAATGAAATCTAGAAGAATTCAAAATAGGCCTATAAGAATCCTCGGTTGATTAGGAATTTATATGCTGCATTTCAAGTAAATCAGTATGACCACCTTTCAATTACAAAAAGAAGTTGGATTCAAAATGGCGGGAAAAATTTGGGTGTGACGGAAAACCTGTTTTTATCATTCGAAAAGGATCCCCAATCAATACCTATCTTCTAATTTCCCTTTTAAGAGAAATCTTCTGCTGCTTCCATTCAAACTGGAAGCATGACAAATAATTGAAAACTTGATGTAATCAAATCTTGAAGAATTTAAAATTGGTCTATAACCACCCTTGGTTAAGCAAGACTCTATATGCAAAATTTCAAGTTAATCAGTCCAGTAGTTCTGACGTGATAATGCGTCAAACATAATTTCCCTATACTTTACATCTGTATAGGCTACGTTTATAATCCAGTTCTTTCCTTTATTATAGTATAGAAGATGATACATGGATGAACTTATATAAACTTATTTCAATTGTATCAAACAATAATGGACAGTTAACATCTGATATACCGGTATCATTTATCCTTTCTAGAAGGCAGTGACAAGGCAGAGAATTGGCCCTCCATCTTTCTCCACTGCCATTATAACGTGAACCTCACTATATCGATTCCAACGTTTTAAAATTGACGCGGCCCGCTTCGTTTCAATTGACAATTACGCAATGTCGTCTGAATTCAAATGAGAATCGGTGTGTAGGCGATATATTGCAATCCAACCGGAGGGAACAAATTGTTTCATAATGGGAGGCAAGTCGGAACTGAAATGTGATTGATCACTGGGATCTGCTACAAAAGCGCTGGCTGTTTCATGCCCTAAGTGGTTTGCTGCATATACAGTCATGTCTGGCTAGGTAGCTTAGGATGGAGGTAATTTGAAATGTACCTGAATAAAGGCTGCATCAAGCGATAATACATGATAATGTTCATTCTATACATGAATACATGATACATGAATGCATGATAACGCCCTGACTGCTGGAGCGTAGTGTAGTCAGGCAATGAGGATACCGCTTTTGCAAGTCCCTTCAATGCAAGCCTACTATATTAAGGACCACGTTATAATTGCAGTGTTTGATCAACTTTGGTGCTGCTATCCTTGTCTATCATTCGACAAAGCAGATAGCACTATCCTTTTCTACCTCCGCCAGATCGTTTTTCAGCACTGTATATTATTGGCGGTAGATGCGCAGCTCTATCAGCACAAGGAACATCCATGGACGGGCGTTGGATAGAAGAAGAAGAATTATGAAAATTAATTTTTCCATAATTAAAAATATATATTCTCTTGACGAATCAATTATAATTGATTATTTTAATCAAGAATGGACAATCCATTTAAAATTAATTAAAGTGATATTCATTCCTACTTGCAAACGTGGAGTAGGCCTATTGTAGCCTATACTTCCAGCAAGTAATATTTTTTATTCCAATTCACAAATTTCTTTCTAATAAAACATATTTAATGCATAGTATTTATGTCTAATCTTTTAATATCGGGGCACCGAGCTTCGCTCGTTATTTTTATTTATTGATAAACAGAACACAATTCTCTAAAATGATCATGTTTATAATATTCACAGCTGGCTATATGCCATCTTATGAATTTCAGGGATGCGATATTTTGATTTTTCACATACTCACTCACTCACTCACTCACTTTATTACTATCGACAGCTGTTTCAGCCAAGGATGAATTATCCTTCTAATGTCGTTCAGCGAGTTTTCCCAAGGATGAGACCTAGTGCAATCGAATTTTTATATCATACACCTACTATGTTCCAAATTTCGTGTAAATCGTTAGAGCCGTTTTCGAGATCCGTTAAACATAAATAACCAGATATAAATATACAAATATACAGAAATTGCTCGTTTAAAATAATAGGATTAATTATTATTTTTTATTGCTGTGTTTTTTTTTTCTTATTGATTCTGATTTTAAATATTGTGAGTTTGAATGTGATAATATTACATCAGATAGACCGGTATCAGCTATCCTCTATATGTAAGGCAGTGGCAAGACAGAGAAGCGAAAACGCTGTTCTTCTATCTTTCTCCACTGCCATTATAATGTGGACCTCACTATTTATGTTACATGCTTCATCATTCTGCTCTCTTTAGAATGAATGAAGACAAACGATCGTCTTTTAACAATGTAGAAATATGATTGATTAAAAAAATATTCAAACTCAATTATGAAAATTCATTATTAATTTGTTCATTGAAAAAATCAAGTTTTTTGTAATGTTCAATCAAATTTTATTCGTCAAGAAGATATATTTATCAATGATTTATCAATGATCAAATATTTCGTTAATTATATTTCTAAATTGTTTGAAAACGAACTGACAACTTTGCAGAGTTAGGAAAGGATAGCGCTATCTGCTTTGTCGAATGATAGACAAGGATAGCAACACCAATGTTAATCAAATACTGCCATTATAACGTGGACCTCACTATAATAATAAAATAATTGGGAACTGAACTGTATTTTCAAATAACACTTTTAAACTGAAATCAGTGATTTCAAAACACACACAATAAATATACTTTATTATTAAATCTACTCCATTGAAATCTCATTAAAGGTAGGCGCACACAGATCGTCATCGGACGGACGGCACGCATCGGACGGATCGGAAGATTAGATTTGATGCATTGTTTTCAATAATTGGAGTGCGCATACCTATACGATGCGGATTATTGAGCAATATATTATATTTTTCAACAATTTCATAATGGATTTTCATAATTAAGATGAAATATTTTGTAATGAAAGCTGTGCTTTCAGTGAATTAGTTTGTGTTTTATTTCTGGTTCAAAATTTTTCTTAATAACTCAATATTTTCAAGTTCTGAAAGTTTATTGAATGTAATCATTTTATTATATTCGGTTTTTAATAAAATCAAATTCAAAATTTCTAGTTTATTTATTCCTGGACTGAAAAGTGGACTCAAATCAATTCAAGTGGATAGCATCTATATCTATATAAATATAAAAGCGAAATGGCACTCACTGACTGACTGACTGACTCACTCACTCACTCGCAGAACTAAAAATCTACCGGACCAAAAACGTTCAAATTTGGTAGGTATGTTCAGTTGGCCCTTAAGAGGCGCACTAAGGAATCTTTTGGCGATTTTTAAACTCTAAGGGTGGTTTTTAAGGGTTTAAAGTTCGTCTTTTGACATGTATATTCTTCTTATTCCAATCTCTTAATTATAATTGAAAAATGTCCATACCATAATTATGTTAATATAGAAGTATAATCTAGAGAGAGAACCTCTTCGAAACAGTTGTTCTGGTAACTAAATTAAAAATTTTGCCAGGTTGGCATTAAGTTGAGTTGACTTTGTTAGGTTGGCACCAAGTTGAAGATTGAAATGCATTTATCCAGGACCTCCTAAATACCAATTTATCCAGTTCCTCCTAAATACCTATTTAGGAGGTCCTGATTTATCGCGGAAAAATTGATTGGGTACTGCTACTTCAATCAGAGCTATTCCTGGGAATATTATATTACTAGCCGTCAGGCTCGCTTCGCTCGCCATATCCGTTTAACCAGACGTTTAGTCTGGACCCCCGACTGGATCGTCCTAACATTTGATAAAAATATGACATAACATTTCAAATTTGGTAGGTGTGTTCAGTTGGCCCTTTAGAGGCGCAATAGGAACGGATTTGGAGAAGTTTCCAAAGATACGCCCAAAATCTACGTTTTTTAGCGTTTTCTCAGCTTTATCGAGAACAAATAAACAGAAAATGTTCAAATTTACTACAGAAGCTCAGCTGGGGTGCAATAATGTTGTGTTAGAAGGAATTTGAAATAACGCCAAAGATACGCCCAAAATTAGTGTTTTCTCAGCTTTTCTGCGTTTCCTCACCTTTTTCAATAATTGATGGAAATATATTTAAAAAAATTCAGTACACAGGTTTAGCTGTGGTGGAAGAATTTTGTTCGCCAAAGATACGCCGATATGGTAACAGGTGTTTTTCGAGATCAAATTGACATAATACGTTCATATTCGGTACAGAGGTTCCGCTGAGGTCTATATGCAGGCGAGCGAAGCGAGCCCGCTGATCTCATTTTTGGACGATCCAGTTGGGGGTCCAGTAGGGGGCGGAGCCCCTTGGCTAGACGGATATGGCGAGCGAATCGAGCCTGACGGCTAGTAACCTATAATTTTTATTCATTCATAACTCTACCTTCATTGTATTATCATTCATCTCATCATCATCACCTAGGCTTAAAATACTTCTAGAAAGTCGCCTTTGTGAAATAATAGATAAATTAATTAATTCTACATTGTTAAAAGACGATCTGGCAACAGAGCAAAGCGAAAAAGAGATAGCCTGTCCGCTTTGTTGTATGATAGACAAGGATAGCAATATCAAACACTGCCATTATAACGTGCACCTCACTAAAGAGCTCTCAGTATCAGAGTTGTGTTCAGTCGGGCTGTAAACCCAGAGTGGGTCGAAGCACGGTATATAGAATATATACCATGGGTCGGTAGCCTATATACCGTGGTTTGGTATATACCGTGGATTAAAGTGCCTATTGCAAAGGTCAGACTGTCGTCCACCTACAATGTTGGCAACTACTCTACTTCCATGTTCATTCTAATTCTAATATCGATTTGCACTTTACTCCATGAGACAAACGGCTGTTGTATTTCCAACCTTATTAACAGGATTCCTAATGAAACATCATACAATCTATCTGGAATATGGAAACTATTTTATTTATTTTTAAGCTTCAATATGAATAATTGACCGAGCGAAGTGAGGTCTAAGATTCAAGTCGACGGTTTTGCATTTCTCTTAATGTTTAAATGTTTAAATGTTTATATCTTTATATGTTTATATGTTGCGCATTTACGGCGAAACGCGGAAATAGATTTTCATGAAATTTGACAGGTATATGTTCCTTTTTAAATTTCGCGTCGACCTATATACAAGGTTTTTGGAAATTTTGCATTTCAAGAATAATACAAAAGGAAAAAGGAGCCTCCTTCATACGTCAATATTAGAGTGAAAATCAGACTATAGAATTATTCATCATAAATCAGCTGACAAGTGATTACAAAGAGGTGTGGAGAAGCCAGTCTATTACTGTAGTTGACTATAAATTGCATGCCATGACGCATGCAATTCAATATCTCAATGTAACTTGGTGAAAAAATAGCAGCTGTGTAGACTATAAATTGCATGCATTGAATGCAATTTTTATACACTATTAAAAGGATGCAAAGAACTTATAACAGCTCGTCTGGGCGCCTAGATGTCTTCTGGTTTTCTCGCTAAATTCCGGAAAGCGTTATATGATTTTAATCTTGTGTAAGCATGATCTGATCAAATAAATAGTTAGTGTATCAGTGTGGATGTGCGTATGGTTTGGGACTGTTCACAGAACTACTAGCTACCACAATATCATCTTCTCAACTACAGAAAAAGTCCTCAATTGTTTTCATAAAGTAGATAACTTAAATGACCATTAGTGGGTAACTTTAATTAGTGAGTGTTCTCTTTTTTTAACGTCGAAATCGGGTCATCTTATCAAGGACTGGCAGCATCTGGTCTGATTTCATGTAGTTCAACTACCATAGCCAGTAAGCCTGTGTTCTGGCAACACACCAAATGTTACTACAGTAATGTTACATTCACAGTAATGTACAGCACATGCCTGGCAAAACACCATGTTACAGTAATGTGGGGCAATATCCTCACAGGGATGAGTAAGGGAAGAGCAACCTTAATTAGGCTAGTATTTTCAAGCCTTACCACCTGTTCAAAATTCAAGCAAGACAACTTATATAAGCGATGTTGTAACATTCATTTTTTACTTTCCTTGCCCTATTACCATAGGTGAGGAAAGTATTGATTTCCGAAAAAAATAAGGTACCCCAATTTCTAAATTTCTATACGTTTCAAGGTCCCCTGAGTCCGGTCCGAAAAAGTGGTTTTTGGGTATTGGTCTGTGTGTGTGTGTGTGTGTGTGTGTGGTGTGTGTGTGTGTGTGTGTGTGTGTGTGTGTGTGTGTGTGTATGTGCGTCTGTGTACACGATATCACATCTCTCAATTAACGGAATGACTTGAAATTTGGAACTTGTGGTCCTTACAATATAAGGATCCGACACGAACAATTTCGATCAAATGCAATTCAAGATGGCGGCTAAAATTGCGAAAATGTTGTCAAAAACAGGGCTCCAACTATTTTGATCAAATTCAAACCTAAATTAGTCATTGATAAGCTCTATCAACTGTAACAAGTAGTCCCATATCTGTAAAAGCTTCAGGAGCTCCGCCCATCTATGCAAAGTTTGATTTTAGATTCTCAATTATCAGGCTTCAAATACAATTTAAAAAATGCTAAGTGGAATATATTGGGCATGAAAATCTCTACAATTGATATCCAATAACATTTTCACCTAAAATTGAAAATAAGCTTGAAATTCGAGAAAATGTGATTATTCTATTGCAAACTGTTGGCAACTGTTGATTCTATTACAAAAAATTAAATCATTCACTATGAAGAGATAGCAGACCTCGTGTGTCTCCAGCGTTATTGTCCTGTCACCAGCTGGCTGAGATCTTTGAATAGTAGACTTTAGATGCGCGTGAACACTAGCGTCAGGTGATCAATTTCCATAACGGCAAGAAAAGTTGTGTGAGTGCGCCACACCAGATTTTTGCATTCTGCATTACGAAACTTAAATTTGTATTTTCCAGGCTTTCAACCTGTTCAAAATTCAAGCAAGACAACTTGCATAAGCTGTGTTGTAGCATATTTCTATTGTATTTTGTGAATGCAAAGATTAGACACACTTGTCTGCTACTGAGTAGTCACGATTATCCGAGATAAAGACAGAGAAACTTCTCTCTCGCATTCTGGAGGTATCACAAAGTACAGTGATTAGCTACACTTGTTTCTGCCACTTATAGTGAGGTCTACGTTATAATGGCAGTACTTGATTAACACTGGTGTTGCTCTCCTTGTCTATCATTCCACAAAGCAGATAGCTCTATCCTTTTCTACCTTCAAAATCTTGGATAATTTTTGACAATGTAGGAGTATATTTGATTAACAGCATGGTACCCTTTTTTGAAAAGTTTTTGATATAAAATAACAGATTAAAACAACTAGTTTCGATGTTTCACATCATCTTCTTTTTAAACCCTGAAAATGATATTGAATATTCTGCTAATTAATTACATTTATACATTGTTAAAAGCGATCTGGCAACGTTGCGGGGGTAGAATAGAATATCTGCTTTATCGAATGATAGACAAGGATATCAAAACCATACATATCATACTGCCATTATAACGTGGACCTCACTCTAATAATGTTGTGGAGATTGGGCCAATTTGCAACACCCAGGTCTTCTTCATACCAGAATATTAAGTTCAAATTATTTATGAGTAAAAAGTAAAAAATCTGGTGTGGCGCACTCACACAACTTTCCTTGCCGTTATGAAAATTGATCACCTGACGCTAGTGTCCACGCGCATTTCAAGTCTACTTATAAACAAAGATCTGAGCCAGCTGGTGACAGGACAATAACGCTGGAGACATACGTGGTCTGCTATCTCTTCATAGTGAATAATTTAATAGAATCAACAGTTGCCAACAGTTTGCGATTGGATAATCACATTTTCTCGAATTTCGAGCTTATTTTCAATTCTATAAGTGAAAATGTTACTGAACATTAATTGTAGAGATTTCCATGCTCAATCTTTTCCACTTGAACCTTTTCGTTCAAATTGTATCTGAAGCCTGATAATTGGGAATCTAAAAACAAACTTTGCATAGATGGGGCGGAGCTCCTGAAATTTTTACAGATATGGGACTTGTGGCTGTTGATAGAGCTTATAAATGACTATTTTAGGTATAAATTTAATCAAAATCGTTGGAGCCGTTTTCGAGAAAATCGCGAAAAACCTGTTTTTGACAACATTTTCTCCATTTTAGCCGCCATCTTGAATTGCATTTGATCGAAATTTTTCGTGACGGATCATCATATTGTAAGTACCTTAGTTCCAAATTTCAAGTCATTCCGTTTATTGGGAGATGAGATATCGTGTACACAGACGCACATACACTCATACACACACACACACACACACACACACACACACACACACACACACACACACACACACACACACACACACACACACACACACACACACACACACACACACATATATATATATATATATATATATAGACCAATACCCAAAAACCACTTTTTTGGACTCAGGGGACCTTGAAACGAATAGAAATTTAGAAATTGGGGTACCTTATTTTTTTCGGAAAGCAATACTTTCCTTACCTATGGTAATAGGACAAGGAAAGTAAAAAGTCATTTCGTATGATTTTTGATAGTGAGGAGTCCCTTGGGGGAAGGTTCCACCGTGCCTGAACATATAATTCAAGCCGTTAATGGGGCTTACGACTTTCATACTTCAGCCGGGACCGCCAATTAACGTGCTCATCCGATAACACGGGAGTGACCTGGTCAAAAACGTTAGATTAATAGCGGGTTTGAAACCGGGATCTCTAGGCTGAGTGAAAGTAGATTGAGAAGTGTATATAAATATAATATTTGTAGGCTACTAATAGTAATTTTGACACAATATTTGCAGAAACGTGGTGCGTGTGTAGCACAATACTTTATTGAAACCAAAATCTTCCAGGATTTTTTGTTCGTTCAAACACATGAAACAATACGACAGTTTTCCTATATTAAGGTCCACTTTATAATGGTAATGGAGAAAGATAGGAGAACAACGTTGCCAATCATCTTTCTTGTCAATGCCTTCTATAGATAGTAGCTGATACAGGTTTATTGATGTAATATTAACTGTTCATTCTCGTTTGAAATGATCAATTACATTTTATTAAGCGAGAAATTATATTTTCCAATAATTTCATAATGAATTTTCATGATAAAGATAAAATATTTTGTTAATTATTAATTCTGCATTGTTGAAAGACGATCTCGCAACAGAGCAAAGCGAGAAAGAGATAGCGCTGTCTGCTTTGTTGTGTGATAGACAAGGATAACAATACCATTGCTAATTGAATACTGTCATTATAACGTGAGACGTTACTCTTTTTTTAACTTATTTTATATTATCAATTATCATTACAATTGGATTCACGAACACCAAAGATAGACTGAAGCGTTTCAATAAAATTCAAACAAACAAAAAATTACAAATATCGGGGAACTGAGCTCCGCTTGTTATTTTCATTTATTGATAAACAGTACAAAATTCTCTAAAATGCTCGTGTTTATTATTTCACAGCTGGCTATATATGTCATCTTATGAATTTCGGGGATGCGATATTTTGATTTTTCACATACTCACTCGCTCACTTACGTTTTTTACTATCCACAGCTGTTTCAGCCAAGGATGAATTATCCTTTTAATGTCATTCAGCGAGTTTTCCCAAGGATGAGACCTAGTGCAATCGAAGTGCAATCAATGAGGCATGCAATTCATAGTCTACACTGCTGCTAATTTTTTACCAATTTTCCTATCCTGTAATAGTATAAGCCAGTTCTTTCTTTTATTATACTAGTAGTTCTGTGAACAGTAAACCTCGCGCAGTTATAAATCACAGTCTCTTCTAATACTGTCAGAGTAAATTTTGTCCTGTCCCGTCGTGTCGGCGAGATATCAGTGTATAAAAGACTAATGATTGTTTGGGTTGTTGTATCGACAATGCTAATAATTTGATGTAAACAGATATATGCTACTATCATCAAAAGCTTACCGAGTTGAAAGCAGAGAAGAGTCGGGAGAAAACACTATGCTACTTCAAGTTATCAATTGCATGCCTCACTGCATGCAATTAATATTCGACACAACAGCTGTTTTCTCACTAAGTTACATTGAGATATTGAATTGCATGCGTCATGGCATGCAATTTATAGTCAACTCGACAGCTGATTTATGATGAATAATTCTATAGTCTGATTTTCACTCTAATATTGAGGTATGAAGGAGGCTCCTTTTTCCTTTTATATTATTGTTGAAATGCAAAATTTCCAAAACCTTGTATATACGTCGACGCGCAATTAAAAAAGGAACATACCTGTTGAATTTCATGAAAATCTATTACCGCGTTTCGCCGTAAATGCGCAACATTTACTTAAAAACATAAAAACATTTAAACATTCAAACATTCACACATTTAAACATTCAAACATTCAAACATTTAAACATTAAAACATTAAGAGAAATGCCAAACCGTCGACTTGAATCTTAGACCTCACTTCGCTCGGTCAATTACTATCGATAATATCGATATATATTATATAATATATTATATTATTATTGACATTGCGATACAATTAACAAACTGTAACATTACAAACGTGAACTTGTCTATAGTTTTCTTTGCTCATTCAGCGGATAAAACGATTGACAATAATAAATTTTAATAGTAGCGTTCTGTTCACCAATTCAGTCCTTTAATACAAGGAATTGCCAGGGATGTTCCCTTCCAATATCCGCTGAATCTCATGACTTATTTCAGTGGGTCGATCAGATCAAGCACCTGAAGCCTCCAGGTCGTTGCTATGGCAACTGATATGAATACAATTTCCCTCAGCTAACTTGACTTGAAGCTTATAACGCTTCAACGTTCTTAGTGACTGAAATGAGATGAGATTGCCTCATTCTAACAGCTATGACTTATTGATATCTATATCGCTCAGAAATCTATAGGATTTCCCCTTTGACTTGACTTATTGGTACCTTCATCGCTCATCAGTCTAGAGGATATCCTCAATAAACAAACTGGATATCTGGTTGATTACTGTTTCTGAGCGTTCCTTATCACATTATACTCGACTTTCTGGTTCAATCTATAACTGACCGAGCGAAGTGAGGTCTAAGGCTGGGCACACACCAGTTAGTCAAGACAAGATAAGACACGTTTAGTCACAATACTACACATTGTTGCTAATGACGCAACTCACACAGATTAGTCATTGCAATTAGACATGTCTCCATAAGCAACTATGTGAAGTATTGTGACTGAACGTGTCTGTTCATGGATTGTCTTGTCTTGACTAACTGGTGTGCGCCTAGTTGCTTATGAAGACATGTCTAATTGCAATGACTAATCAGTGTTTGTTGCGTCATAAGCAGCAATGTTAAGCATTGTAACTAAACGTGACTAGTCTCGTCTTGACTAATCGGTGTGTGACCAGCCTTAGCCTCAGTCCTGTGACCTTGCCATGACAAGACATGTTTAGTCACAATACTTCACAGTTGCTTATGAAGAAATGTCTACTTGCAATGACTAATCGGTGTGTGTTGCTTTTTTAAGCTACAATGTGAAGTATTGTGACTAATCGTGACTAGTTTTGTCTTGACTAACTGGTGTGTGCACACCCTAAGATTCAAGTCGATGGTTTTGAATTTCTCTTAATGTTTATATTATTGATGTTTATATTAAATTTATGTTCCGCATTTACGGCGTAACGCGGCAATAAATTTTCATACAATTTGACAGGTATCTTCATTTTAGAATTTCGCATCGACGTATAATATACGGTTTTTAGAACTTTGCATTTTATTTATTTATTTATTTATTCGTGGACAGAATCACAAATCATAAAAATATGATTAGGAAGGAACAACAGGCTTGGTCCAAATCTATTCCATTCCCAAATTTTGATAAAATTAATAAAATGTCCAAAAAATAGGTTATGTTTCTACTGTAAAACGTTAAAGTTCAATTTTCGTCCAAAAATATATACAAGCTAAACATTTTGAATTTATAGAAAATAGAACACCAAACTATATTTAAATATAAGACTTAATTATCACTTCATATTGAATTAATCAAGTTATTTTATAAAATTTTGAACCCAAAAATCCACACAACTTATCTCACTAAGCACAGCTGTTTTTTTCTTTGATAGGTGTTTTTATTTTAAGGATAATACAAAAGGAAAAAGAGTCTCCTTCGAATGCCACCAATATTACCGTAAAAATCAGACTATAGAATTTTTCATCATAAATCAGCTGTCGAGTGGATTATTAATATTGCTTGCATTGACGCATGCCATATTATAATATCTAAATGTAACTTATTCGTAAAAAATCAGCTGTCTGAATGTGGACTATTAATTGCATGCAACTAATCTGAAAGTGACATAATATTCTCTCTGGACCTTTCTTTGCTTTCAACTCGGGCTGACTTGTTGCCAGTATGTCTTGAGGGAGATTAGCTTTTTATGTTTGCATTTTTGATACACCAATCCTAACAGCATAGCCTGTACTGCGACGTTGCAATATCGCAGGCCGCGGCCTTGTATTAGAGGTGGCTATGCTAACAGGCATTAGCCGTTTTCAGACCGATATCACGCCGACACAAAATATAGACAGGAGGTTGTGGTTTATAAATGCGCGAGGTCTACTGTTCACAGAACTACTAGTATTATAGAGAAAGGAACTGGCTTTTACATAAATACGAGAGAGGGAACACACGATTTACGCATCCACACTTATGCACTAATGTACTAATCAAATTATAGTTTTACATCAAGATTCTGAATTCTGATTTATCAAGGATGAATATAGGCCTATTTTGAATTATTCAAGTATTCAGTTTGTCAAGTTTTCAATTAGACCCTTGCGAAGCACGGAACCTGCTATAGTGAGGTCCACGTTATAATGACAGTAGTTGTTCAACTTTGGAATTGCTATCCTTGTCTATCATTCGACAAAGCCGGTGGTACTATCCTTTTCCAGCTCCACAACGATGCCAATTATGTTTTTGACAGTTTAGAAATATAATTAATTACGGTAATGCAGAGAATCGGCATCGCTACTATCCTATCTTTATCCACTGTCATTATAAAGTGGACCTCACTATAGTCTTCTATAATATAATGAAGGACTGGCTTTTACATATTCACGAGGTAGGAAATACACGATTGACGCATAATGAACTAATCATTATATCTCCAGAGATTGACATCTCTTAACTAATGAAACTTGCATTTTCACATTAATATTCTGAATTTACCGAGGATGGTTATAGGTTTATTTTCATTCTTATTGATCAATCAATAATTTGAAAAAAGTGATTCAAAGTTTACGCAACGATAAAAACCCAATAAACAGAGGTTACTCCAAGTGACACGGAGCGTAATTGGTAGAACGCACGACTGATGAATGGAAGATTGCGGGTTCGTTTCCGATCAAACACTTTTTTGCTTAGAATTTCCAACTCTGATGAAGATTATCCACGTAGTTTTACAAAATAATGAATAATTTATTCTATCCATTGATGTTCCCTGTACATAAGGGTTTAGTATTTTACAACAAAAATTTCCTCAGTGCAAATCAAATCAAACCAGCAAAGCGCTGGTTGCCTGCTAGTTCATTATTTTATAATTTGAACTCAAGAGAACCCCTAAGAAGACGACATAGTTTTATAATTATTATGAAAACTCTCAAATTACGGTCGAATTAAGATAATAATAATCAAATTTCACTGGTCATGGTCTAATAACCATGATCACTGGTAGTTCAATAAAATTCATTTTCATCAATCATCATTTTGTGTGATCGATACAGAATAGAGTTCATTCATCTGTATGTTTTCATCCATATACCCAAAAATAATAAATATGAACTATATTATGTAGAGTTATTAATGAGGACTTTCAACTATTTTGGAGATATCATGAAGTCTTTCCTCATTTTAAGGATTTGAATTTATTGAATTCGCTTGGAAGGGCAAAGCTAGAGAAAGCCGGCCCTCTCTTACAAAACCTTCAATACAATACCATAGAGATAGCAAAAGAAGATATCTCATGGTATGATGTTTTTTCCCTTATCTTCCAATATTATCCGAATTTTACTGTTAACACAGCCGATAGTACTGGTTTTAGTTATTTTTCGTGAAGCTAATGTCCGTTCTTACACTCTCACCCGATAGTTGACCGAGCGAAGTGAGGTCTAACATTCAAGTCGACGGTATTGCATTTTATACTGTTAACACAGCCGATAGTGCTGGTTTTAGTTATTTTTCGTGAAGCTAATGTGACGCTGGTAGTCTCTCATACTGTTCCGTTCTTACACTCTCACCCGATAATTGACCAAGCGAAGTGATGTCTAACATCAAGTCGACGGTTTTGCATTTTATACTGTTAACACAGCCGATAGTGCTGGTTTTAGTTATTTTTCGTGAAGCTAATGTGACGCTGGTAGTCTCTCATACTGTTCCGTTCTTACACTCTCACCCGATAATTGACCAAGCGAAGTGATGTCTAACATTCAAGTCGACGGTTTTGCATTTTATACTGTTAACACAGCCGATAGTGCTGGTTTTAGTTATTTTTCGTGAAGCTAATGTGACGCTGGTAGTCTCTCATACTGTGCCGTTCTTACACTCTCACCCGATAGTTGACCGAGCAAAGTGATGTCTAAGATTCGAGTCCACGGTTTTGCATTTAACTGTATGTACTATGAAGTTTGAAGATTTATGATATACTTTCTTCATTATGAAGTTGGGATCTATATCATAGAGCTATACTTTCTCCACTATCAAGTTAAAATCTATATCATAGAGTTATTCTATATCTACTATGGAGTTGGAAAATTGTTCATAATATTTTCAATATTATTTATTTATATTATTATAGAATATTTTATATGATTTGGAGGGTGATGTGACATGCTCGGCAACAAAATCTTTTATATTGTTTGCAACGGCTGTAACATCGGATATGAATATCATAGAGCTATTCTAACTCCTCTATAAAGTTGGAAAATCAGTCATGATGTTTGCAAAGGCAGAACATTGGATATGAATTGGAGGGTGGTATGACATGACATGCTCGGTTACAATTGCTGGCAATCATCAAGGAGCTGAACTTGAAGACTTGAACTCACCGATTTCCTGAGTAGGCAGGTGTCAAAGCAAGTACCTCTGCCCCAAGCACTAGACGCGACAACGCTACTGAGAGAACTCCGACGAGAGAGAACGAGGGAAAACTGTGTCAGCCAGAATTTCCCTTTACTGTTCGAATTTTACCTTTCCTCTGGAAGCGCCACAGAAAACGGGGCAAAGAGAAATATATTTGGGGAACTCATTATTGAATGGGCAAACCTTTGATATAAAGTTTTCACCTTTTTCAGATTAGATTCGATTTAATTTCTATCTAATAAAGATATGAAATTCTGTCGCCATAGTCTCGATAGGGCCAAGCCACACGAAGCGTTTTTACATCAGCACAACTATTTCTGAAGATTGAACTAAGTAATTGCTAGAAAAGGATAGGGTTATCTGCTTTGTCGAATGATAGACAAAGATAGAAACACCGATGTTGATCAAATACTGCCATTATAACGTGAACCTCACTAGGGGTTTGCAGCATGCAATAAAGCGGTGGGCTCAAAGCGGCCGGCCTATCAGGACCGAATTTGATTACAATTCAATTAGCCAGGGCTATTAAAACCTCGCCAGTGTCCTGTCTATATCAAAAATTGAACCCTCATGTAGTCCTTTGTAATGTGGCGAGTACAAAATAACCCTTCACGACCACCCTAGAGCGATATGGATTTTAGCTCATGAAATGCAGTTCAGGTTACAAATTCATCCAGAGTAGAGAATGATACTGTTATTTATCCGCAACACACTAGAATATAATCAAGTACCCTAGATGCCAGTGGCGTATTCTCAAGGCTAGCTAGGCAAAGCTGCGAGCTAGTTTCAAGAAATAGTTATTTGTGCAACTAGTGCGCAAAGTGACAGTTTGCTGCACCGAAAGAAACGTTTACGCCCGAGCCGTAGGCGAGGGCGGAATGGTTTCTTGAGTGCAGCAGAGGAACTTTGCGCACGTATTTCACATTAAGTTTTCCTACAGTTACCATTGAATATGAAAAGTGGGTAATTATGGATAAAATTGCCTGAAATGCATCGAATGTTTTTCTGTGTAATTTTATTATTGATAAAAACCTTAATCCTAAAATCCTAAAGTCCTCGTTGTCCTTGGTTATAATATATAATGAATAATAATTAGCGCGTTGTGCTTCGTTGCACCTCTGCTCACTATAGCAGCCACAGCAGTCACTGTTACCAACTTCATTTTGATTTTGCTGCACTGTTGCTCCATATAACCTACTAAGTATTTTGCGTTGCCATGTTGCAAATCTGGAGTGCAGGAAAATTTTTCCCGCACTAGAGCGGAAAAGTGATTCTTTGCGTTCTGTAATCAGTGCAGCAATGGCCACTTTTCAACGTAACTGTAGGAAAAATAATTATTATTATCCATATATTAATCAGAGAGGTACAAAGTCTCGTAAAAACAATAGTGGCTTCATGTTTCAACACAAAATATCGGGGACCGAGCTTCGCTCCAAAGTACAAAAGCATAAAAAATTTGTTACGAAAGAAGAAATTATAATAACATTCATACAGAAATGTTCTATCTAATCACAGTGAATTGAGATTAATTCCCAGAGGAATGCAAAAATTTCCCTCACAAAGGCGCAGTTGCACAAAAGCTGGTTAAATTTTAATCCTGATTAACTTCACGTGAACCAAATCAGAGAAGACCATTTCAAAATGATGGATCTACTGGAATCAATCAGGATTGAAAATAACCCGGCTTCTTTGCAACCGACACTAAGTACCTAATTGAATGATTACAAAAGTTCAACAGCTGAGTCATAATTTTAACAGTCCCACACACATAACTCGCTCACTCACTTCCATCATCAACAGACGACGAAATTATTGTTATCAGCTGTTTTTCCAAGGATAAATAATAATTATCCTTTTAATGACCTTCACACAGTGCCACACACATAACTCGCTCACTCACTTCCATCATCAACAGACGATGAAATAATTGTTATCAGCTGTTTTTCCAAGGATGAATAATAATTATCCTTTTAATGACCTTCAGCGAGTTTTCCGAGGGATGAGACCTAGTGCAATCGAATCTTTATATTATAAACATACTATGTTCTGAATTTCGTGAGAATCGTTGGAGCCGTTTTCGAGATCCAATGAAATACAAACATACATCTAAACATCTAAACATCTGAACAGAAGTTGCTCGTTTAATAGCATAGGATTTAGCGTGTGTGATGCGGCGCGATGAGGCCGTATACGCAAAGCAGAGCGCTAACCTATCGGCCAATAATGACAATGTGTTATTCTCAAATGAGGAGGCGTGCGGTGAGCGAGTACTAGGTTCCTTTAGGTTCTTTTAGTTCCTAGTAGTTTCCTTTTGCATTGCAGTGAATCTGAACGAAGGCTTCGCTCTTGGAAGAGCATCACCTCGCCCGAATATTGGCGATAACAGCCGACTGAAGCCGAGGCCACACCGAGACTGAGGCCGATGCGAGTTGAGTGCAGGGTTGAAATATTACTATTTAAAGTTATATTTTTGCCAGTCTTGGTTCGATCTATTGAAGCTTATTGCTTCTACAAGAATTGTTTTACTTTTCAGTAGCAGGTAACCCGTGCTTCGCAAGATCAGTTTGCAGAACAAATAGGTTGAGTTCAGTTTTATAGTTCCATGCTGATATTGAAAGGATTAACAACTGTAATTTTACAATGAAGTTTTTTGACTTTTGAACTAATTGTGCGGGGGGTTGGATTTGCCAGAAGAGCTAGCCCTAGGTAAGTTTTGAGGCTACGCCACTGCTAGACGCCTTTACATACAGCAATATGGATTTTCAGCCCATGAAATGCAGCTTCAAGTGTCTAGTGTATCTAGATAGAGAATGATAGGCCCACTGTTATACTTTCCCAATTTGTTTCTGCTTGAAGAACAGCGTTTACACTAGAGTTGACAACAAAATGTTGTCAACAAATAGTTTACTTCAAAAAGTTGTCAATTTTTTCTGTATAGAACAAGTTGAATGTTACTATACTTTTGGCAACAAATTGTCGAAATTTGTTAAACTACAGTGTAAACGTGACTATAGTTCTTGGAACAATTTTCTCAAACCTTCCTAAATAAAATTGTACCTAGGGTGTTTTGTTTTATGTAGGATACTCTCTCGAAGATTCATTTCAAGTGTCTTCTCAAGAATTGACTCCATCACCATTGAAATCTTAGAGGAATTGAAGAGTAATTAGAAAGGGTGAAGAGAGGAGTACAAGCTAAGCATTTTTCAGCAAAAATCCATTATGTTTAATTCATGGATTTCATGAAAATGCAAATCTCCCAGATTTGGTTGATATTGGGGCTATGGATAGAGGTTGACCTAACAAGTGTCGTGCTAAAATATGAGACGTTTCGCTACAATACAGAGTGAGTTATTCACTCTAACTAAGCTTAGTTTTCCTCTTTCAGATCATAATAGCTATTACTAGTAGTTCTGTGAACAGTAGACCTCGCGCTCAGTAAGTAACATTGACCTGTTGTTATGTTTTCCCAAAAATTAATAAATAATTT
This sequence comes from Nilaparvata lugens, assembly GCF_014356525.2. Lineage (NCBI taxonomy): Eukaryota > Metazoa > Arthropoda > Insecta > Hemiptera > Delphacidae > Nilaparvata > Nilaparvata lugens. The sequence continues at coordinate 4,484,117 of NC_052505.1, forward strand.
ATCAATTTAAAATATCTAGAAAAAATCCAAAATGAATATAGAGCTTTCTGTCCTATCGTACCGTGACGTGTCGTCCCGGAATGTGAGTGTGAGCGCTGCTATCAGGTCTGGCTGCAACTGTCTACAACGTTGATGGAAAGATACAATTTTCAAGATATTCGATGTTTTTGAACGGGTAGTATTATAGTCAACTGTCTACTAACGTTGATGGAAAGATACATTTTCAAGATGTTCGATGTTTTTGAACGGGTAGTATTATAGTGCACTAGACAGCTGATTTATGATGAATAATTCTATAGTCTGATTTTTACGGTAATATTGGCGTATGAAGGAGGCTCCTTTTTCCTTTTATATTATCCTTGAAATGCAAAATTTCTAAAAACCTTGTATATACGTCGACGCGCAATCTAAAAAGGAACATAGCCTACCTGTCAAATTTCATGAAAATCTATTACCGCGTTTCGCCGTAAATGCGCAACATAAAAACATATAAACATTCAAACATTAAGGGAAATGCCAAACCGTCGACTTGAATCTTAGACCTCACTTCGCTCAGTCAATAATACCATAGAGAAACGATAGCATAGATATCCCATGGTATAGGGCGTTTATGTAGCAAGTTTTACTGTTATCTCAAGCCGATAGTTCACATAGTTCTTTCCTATGCAGCTGTGTGACGCTGGTAGTCTCTCAAATTGTGCCGTTCATACACTCTCACCCCAACAAAACAGTAAAAATTGACAATAATCGACAGTAATCGGCTTGAGATAACAGCAAAAGTTTCGACATAAATTCCCTATACCATGGGATATCTACTTACGCGATTGTTTCTCTATGATAATACCATAGAGATAGCATTAGAAGATATCTCATGGTAGGGTGTTATTTTCCAATATTATCCAAACTTTACTGTTAACACAGCCGATAGTACTAGTTTTAGTTATTTTTTGTTAAGCTAATGTGACGCTAGTAGTCTCTCATACTGTTCCGTTCTTACACTCTCACCCGATAGTTGACCGAGCGAGAACATAAAAACATATAAACATTCAAACATTGAGAGAAATGCCAAACCGTCGACTTGAATCTTAGACCTCACTTCGCTCGGTCAATTATAGATCATTGTAATGATTGTATTGATAAAAAAATTATTGAATGAATCGGAAAACAATAGTTATTCTGTAAATAAGGATGAAAAATCACCGACAGTGTCAGATTGCTATCAAGGTTTGGGTTGTAAATTGCTTCGTGGATGGTATTTAAGACTAGACGATTTATAACTGGTAAAAGTCGTTGAATGACAATATCGGATTTGAGTTTTCGCCACGCAATCCAATGTTTAATCTTGTGCTAGTCTGTTGGGAGAGTACTTAACTGTTGGGTGACAGGTCTCACGCCCATCAAATCAATGGTTAGGAAGTGCAAGACTGGAAAACGTTTTCAAGTCGTTTGTATTATCATTGGAAACACGAGTGGACTCTTTCTACGTTTTGAATATTATGGTAGAGACAGTAATAGCGAAAAGAAAGCATGAAATGTTTTCTCATTCACTCAAGTACACTTTTCATTCAATAAGTATATGATGGCGAAGTAGTAACAAGTAACAAGTAGTTAGTAATAACAAGCTGTAAGTAGTAGTAAGTGTACGTTGGCGACTCATTTTTGGCAAATTCATTAATGCGACATGTGAACTTGTGAATTATCTATATATATATATATTATATATATATATATATATATATTATATATATATATATATATATATATATATATATATATATATATATATATACAGGGTGTTTCAGAAGTAGTGTCGAGAATTTTAGGGTATTGTACCTGGATGCTAGGAGACTACAAATGTCATATTTGAAGTGTCCAAAACTCAGCGGTTATCCTTATAGCTGCCATTTTGTTTTTTTCACTTAAAAATTTTTATCTCAAGAACGAAATGTTGTATTGATCTGAAATTTGGCATGAATATTTATGCTATAAAGACTCAACTATAAAAAATAAAAAAAAATTTTCGTTGAAATTTTTCAAAATGGCGGCCATTTTAAATTTTTGATGGCGAATATCTCGAAAACCGTCCATTTTACAGAAAATTTACAAGAGACAAAAAAGTTAGAAAATTTTTTCACAATTCCAATGATACCTAATTTATTAAGATTGGTCGAAGAATAACAGAGAAATTAATTTTTTTCGTACTGCATGCATGACCACTTTTCACCATTTAAAGATCAATATTAATTTTTTAATTCCAGATGTATTAAGATGAAGCTTTGAAACTCGGTATGGCTCCATATGGGCAAACAGATGATTTTACAATGGTTTTCAGATGATAATGTTTGTCTTGTAAAAGTATTGTTGTTTCATTAAAAGTAAAGAACCAGATGTAGTGCTTCCTATTTCTTAGTCTCACGTTTCCTAGGTCTTATTTCTATCTTAAATTTCCAGTTTCAATATTTTCTTACGTTGCTTCTACACAAATATTTAATTATTGTAATGGAATTTAGTTCGCTGGAGTACACCGATATTCACTTCATGTATGGAGCAGCTCTTGGCAATGCGACCGAAGCAAGAAGAATGTATGCAGCTGCATTTCCAAACCGCCGTCTCCCTTCCGACAAGGTGTTCACAAGAACTCACAATCGGCTGAGAGAAGTTGGTTCATTTGAACGGAACAGGGTAATTGCTGGTAGGCCTCGAGCAGTTCGAAATGTTGCTTTTGAAGAGGAAGTATTGCAGAAATTCGATTTCAATCCTAGAACGAGTATGAGAGCAGTTGCAAAGCAAATCAATTCAAGTGCTTCTTCTGTGTGGCGTGTACTAAACAAGGAAAGACTTCACCCCTTCCGCTTTCAAAAAGTTCACTCATTGGTTGAACGCGACTATGAGCCAAGAGTAAACTGTGCCCGTTGGTTTCTTCAGCAAGACATTATCCAACCAATTTTCTAGAAAATGTGTTATTTACCGATGAGTCCAGCTTTACAAGAGAAGGAATCTTCAACTCTCGCAACAGTCACGTCTGGGCCTTAGACAATCCTCATGAGGTCAAAGTGCGTGGTTATCAGCATAGATTTTCGCTGAATGTTTGGGCGGGTATCTTAGGTAATCGCGTGATTGGACCATACATTCTTCCTAATCGTCTGAATTCTCCCACGTACATTACTTTTTTAAGAGACATACTACCAGAACTTTTGGAAGATGTGCCTCTTGCAAACAGATATAATATTTGGTTTCAACATGATGGTGCCCCTGCTCATTTCGGAAATGTTGTTACAGACTTTCTGAACATGACCTATCGTCAGCGGTGGATTGGGCGGGGTGGACCAGTACCGTGGCCCGCACGTTCACCTGACCTCAACCCTTTAGATTTTTTTTTCTGGGGCCATATGAAAGACCTTGTTTACAGCACGCCAGTAGAAAACGAAGAAGACCTTGTGGCAAGAGTGGTTGCTGCAGCAGGTGCCATTCAAGATGATGAAAATGCTTTTATAGCAGTTCGACGGTCCATGATTGAAAGGTGCAGACTGTGTAATCAAGTTGAAGGACGGCATTTTGAGCAATTGCTGCATTAGTATCAGTGAACCGATTTGAGTGAAATTAATATTTTTCAATGTAAAATAAAATTTGGAGGAAAGTTATTCTTGTATATTTCTGTAATAAGAACGGTTTTCATGAAATTATAAAAAAAATTAATATTGATCTTTAAATGGTGAAAAGTGGTCATGCATGCAGTACGAAAAAAATTAATTTCTCTGTTATTCTTCGACCAATCTTAATAAATTAGGTATCATTGGAATTGTGAAAAATTTTCTAACTTTTTTGTCTCTTGTAAATTTTCTGTAAAATGGACGGTTTTCGAGATATTCGCCATCAAAAATTTAAAATGGCCGCCATTTTGAAAAATTTCAACGAAAATTTTTTTTTTATTTTTTATAGTTGAGTCTTTATAGCATAAATATTCATGCCAAATTTCAGATCAATACAACATTTCGTTCTTGAGATAAAAATTTTTAAGTGAAAAAAACAAAATGGCAGCTATAAGGATAACCGCTGAGTTTTGGACACTTCAAATATGACATTTGTAGTCTCCTAGCATCCAGGTACAATACCCTAAAATTCTCGACACTACTTCTGAAACACCCTGTATATATATATAAATATATAAAATCGAAATGGCACTCACTCACTGACTCACTCACTCACTCACTCACTCGCAGAACTAAAAATCTACAGTACCAAAAACGTTCAAATTTGGTAGGTATGTTCAGTTGGCCCTTTAGAGGCGCACTAAGAAATCTTTTGGCGATATTTTAACTCTAAGGGTGGTTTTTAAGGGTTTAAAGTTCGTCTTTTAGCATGTATATTCTTCTTATTCCAATATCTTAAAAAATAAATAATAATAATGCGCCTCTGTACTGAATTTGAACAATAATTTCTGTTCATTTGTTCTCGATAAAGCTGAGAAAACGCTAAAAAACGCTGGAAAACGCAGATTTTGGGCGTATCTTTGGAAATTTTTCAAAATCCGTTCCAAGTGCGCCTCTAAAGCGCCAACTGAATATACCTACCGAATTTGAACGTTTTTGGTCCGGTAGATTTTTAGTTCTGCGAGTGAGTGAGTCAGTCAGTAAGTGAGTGTCATTTCGCTTTTATTTATATAGATAACTGTGATTGACAAAGTACAAGATACCTTTAAAGCAGGATAAAAACTGTGAGACGAAATTGTTTTCGACAGAAAGCTGGGATCTGCAGAGGTTATAAAATACGTCTCGTTGAATGAAAAGCGTTCCACAGAGTGACCGACCGTCTGCTCATGAATATAACATTGAATTGCGAATGAAATGTTCATTCTGCGAATACTTCAGAAACATACAGCAGTTTCTGCTTGACAATTTCGCCCTGAGGGATGTCAGCAGCAGAAGAGTGTGCATTCCATAACTGGCTGTGAACTGTTTAGACATGTTTGTGACTTCGTTTCAGACATGCTTTAGCCTTCAGTAGGTAGGCGGCTATCTTCCAAGCTCTCTTGCAATAGAATTTGCGTGCTCAAAAAATAACAATAACGTTGACCTAACGTTTGAAACACGTAATACTTTAACGTCGAAAAAATGTTTTATTTTATACGAAGACACAGCGGCCAGCCAGTCTAGATGAAAATTACTGAGATATTGCAATTATTCAAATGCTAATGAATTAATAATCGAATCCAAATTACAGCTGTAATTTCCATCTGTAGATATTTCCATCCATAGTATTGACTGGCCGCTATGGCTTTGTACATGGTTGTATAAAAATGAGTGCTGCTATCCAGAGATTGTCAGTTTGGTGTAGGGGTAAGCATTCCTGACCGGCAATTAGGAGGTACTGGGTTCGATTCCCGGGCTGACAGATAGTTCTTGTATAGTAGCGCTCATCGAATTCCCATCTAGCTGTTTACCCTGTTGTCAATATTTGCAGTAGCAGAAGTCTTTGGGGTGATTTACAGCATTTAATTTGGATTTTCGTTTAATAATAATCATAATAACATCTCCTACATAAAGAAAAGGATAATAAATTCCTACCCAATCATATTTTGAGAAATCAGTTTTTACAACAAATAAAATGTAAGTGTTCAATCTTACTTAATATAAACAAGCCTTACAATCATTGAACCATATTAGTATAGTAATCATTATTAGTCCACGATATGATGCCAGATCTGATTTTATATTTAAAAATTGGATTCTTTTACAAGAAAATCTCTATATTTCAATGCTGACTTTACATAACCTATCAAGCATTTCCAATTCTTGCCATCGCCAAACAACCGAACCATTATGCACGAAATTCCGCTAAGGCTTTACATCTCACTTAGTCCAGGCGCTGGCTTACATTGAGCATACATGAGAGAGGCAGAGAATTTGACTTCGGATTATTGTTAGGGGGTCTTTAGTGTATATGAAACTCGATGTCGTCACGTCCCAGGGTGGTCGACAGCTTGGGGGGAGGGGGGTAAGTTGTAAAAAACGCGCGCTTATAAAATCGCCTGTCCTGCAGTTAGTATTCATAGTACAGCTTTTAATTTTTTCTCAAAATTATGTACACATAACTGGCTTTCAATGTGGTCCTGTACATTTTTGCGATAAACCGCATAGTTTTTCCGTAAAAAAATAAAATATCTCGAAAAATGTATTTTTTTATTATGGACTTTTTGTTATTTCTCGAATATTCAAGTCATTAGCCGACTTAGAGGAAAATGCTCTCAATAAACGTTGTAGGCCGTTTCTTGCTGAATCCAATGATATATATAGTTTGGGGGTTACGATCATAGATGCGGCGGTGGGAGGGGGATAAGTAGCACTGTTACGCTGCGGCGCGGTCCTCCCTCATGATTAATGCGCGTAATGGCCTGTCTATCGCATCGCTCCTACTAGTCTATGCATTCAAATTATGTATTTCAGGAACGCTATCTTATGTATTTTCGGTCGCTGAACACGATTTTTCAACTCTCAAGCCTCAATAATTGATAATTCTCATCATAATATACAAATTATGGTCAAAATTACAAACTTCATCTCAGTCTGCAAGGAAACTAAGAAATGACTGTTTGAAATAAACGAAACTTGGGTTTCAAGAAATATATTACGATTGAATAATGATAATATTTATATGTGTTCATGTTTTATTTCAAATTATTTATTGTGATGTGCAGCAGGCTAAATTATTAATTACACACTGGCCACGCTTACTTGATATAGTGGTCAGTTAATTTCCATGAAATGTTTGTGGAATTTCTCAGTTCTTCATGGTGGAAATGGAATTCATCATTCATTCATTATCATAATGATTATGTTTAGAATGAAAATGTTTATCTTTCGTGAATCTTCAGTTTGTCGTGAACTTTTGAGAAATATAATATTTTGAGGAACAGTATTTTATAATGATATTTCACCAACTTTTGATTGATTCATCCATTATGGTATTCCCGTTCAGACTGTTTTGAAATGGTAACAAGTTATTCAGTATCAAAATTTGTGGATTCGAATAGTTTTGGGCCATGCCTGTTATTCCTCCCCAAACATATTTATATGATTTGTAATTTTATCCACAAATGAATGAATGAATGTATGTATTCCTGCACGTAGCTAACGTATGGATTATTCCTATAGATTCTTGTATGTCACATTATAAATCTCTGCCACAGATTTAGAAATCAAGTCTCGATGGTTTGGAGAGCATATTATTGGAGTGATTCTTTTACTCTGCTGCTTCTAATATGTTCACTACCTTTGTTTGATTTTAGACCATAGACATGAAAAGCTATGTCCACCTGTATCACTCCATCTTTATTGAGAATTTTCATAACTCTTCTCATCACAAAGTTTCCATAATCTTGCAGCGTATTGAAGTTTTGAAAAGTGAAGTAGGAGTTGAATTCAGGAGAGCCATGTCATCATTACGCGAATTTGTCAACGATATTTAGGGATTTAGTCAAATCCACAACTAGTTTCACTTACAATTTCATGGGCCAAGTGAGATTAGGAGTTTTTTTTCAAATATCCATCAGATGTTGACAGAGATTGTGGTTATTGTAGAAATGCATGCTGCACTAAAACTTCAATGCTGAATTATCTTTAAACAGCTACCTAGTAAAAATACAGAGATCAGATCTTTTTGTTCTAGAATTAACTAAGACTAGGATTTTTGTTTGATTGCATCGTGGAGAATGAAAGAACTCTATTTCTTTTTATAGCTGAGAATACACTTTTACAATTTGCCACAACTATGTTCAGATAAAATTCGTTGGAGACCGATAACTATTTCTTTCTATACGTTCAAAAGAGAATCACACACTTCTTCACTTGCTTCCAGATTCTGTTACATTATGCAGATTCTGTTGTCCATCAGAGTCTTGAAGAAAAATGTTATGTTCTTCTGAGAAGGTTATGCTTCTGAAAATCATTCTCATCTCTCATTATTCTTCTTTTACTTCATTCGATGACTTTCTTCACAATCTCCAGTGATATCCATAATGATGTCAACATACTTGAACAGAATATCTTTGATGGAAGATTTATATAGTAGCACCCATTTTAGGAAAGCCTTTGAAGAACTAGTTATTCCATTCACTCAGTTTTGGATGATCGAATGAGGGTTTGCTCCAAAGCATGATCGGTTGTCACATTTATTAAATTTTCAAGGTTTCATTTGACAGAGTGTCAATGTATTGACTGTATAGAGTTAATTTTTCCTTATTGGAAATTATCTTCTACTTCTATGGGTATTTTTTTAGATTTTTTAGATATAACACAGACTCCATAACATAGTTTGTGTGATTGAATGAAAAAAGTATGGCATCTTTTCTCGTACAGTTTCTATGTGCAATACCAGAGTCCTTCCTTATGAGCATGAATACAATTTAAGATAATTTAAACTATGTTACAATAATCAGTCATAAATTTCAAGTAGTCATTGATTTTGCATTGTGATTCTAAAAAAATTCCACAAATAGCTCCTGACTTCTTTCAAATATACTTTGACAATCTCTCATATTTGAACCGTTCATGAGTCCTTGTAGTTGTTTCATTGAATTGATTGCTTGCTCTCATACCTTAATAATACTGATCTCCCCTCAATAGATTTCCAACAGTATTCTCTCCAAATATATCAAATTCAACAAAGATATCTCCCATTCCACTTTCATTCAAGTACCACCCCAAAACAATCAGTCAAACTCAGCCAGATGAAAAGTATCTATTCATAGATATAAGTTACAGAAATCAGATGATAAAGCTGCGTTTACACCAAAGTTATTAACAAAATGTTAATAACTCAATCTTTATAGATTCTATTAGATTGAACAGAACTTGGCAAACACATATGTCCATCATGTGTATGATAAGTTATGTTCAATCTAATAGAATCTATAAAAATTAAGTTATATTAACATCTCGTTAATAACTTTGGTGTAAACGCAGCTTTAGAGTTGTATTTCCTTTGTAATCAAATATTTAGTCATATCACATGGGAGTAATTGGCATTATTTGTGCTTCAACTGTAAATTTATATTAAGAAAATATTTTACTCCTGTACGGTGCTCTATATGGGGTAGCCTATAATATTTGTTTAACTTACTCCATTACTTGACTTTCGCAATTCCAAAGTGATCATTGAACTAAATCGAATAATTATTCTCTCTTAATGGAATGTCAGTTTTCTATCGACTGAGAAACACAATAGGATTCCTAACAAGATGGTTTATCATTACAATGTAATCATAAATAATGATAATGATAGAAAGAAATAGTTATCGGTCTCCAACGAATTTTATCTGAACATAGTTGTGGCAAATTGTAAAAGTGTATTCTCAGCTATAAAAGAAATAGAGTTCTTTCATTCTCCACGATGCAATCAAACAAAAATCCTAGTCTTAGTTAATTCTAGAACAAAAAGATCTGATCTCTGTATTTTTACTAGGTAGCTGTTTAAAGATAATTCAGCATTGAAGTTTTAGTGCAGCATGCATTTCTACAATAACCACAATCTCTGTCAACATCTGATGGATATTTGAAAAAAAAAACTCCTAATCTCACTTGGCCCATGAAATTGTAAGTGAAACTAGTTGTGGATTGACTAAATCCCTAAATATCGTTGACAAATTCGCGTAATGATGACATGGCTCTCCTGAATTCAACTCCTACTTCACTTTTCCAAAACTTCAATACGCTGCAAGATTATGGAAACTTTGTGATGAGAAGAGTTATGAAAATTCTCAATAAAGATGGAGTGATACAGGTGGACATAGCTTTTCATGTCTATGGTCTAAAATCAAACAAAGGTAGTGAAATATTAGAAGCAGCAGAGTAAAAGAATCACTCCAATAATATGCTCTCCAAACCATCGAGACTTGATTTCTAAATCTGTGGCAGAGATTTATTAATGTGACATACAAGAATCTATAAAGGAATAATCCATACGTTAGCTACGTGCAGGAATACATACATTCATTCATTCATTTGTGGATAAAATTACAAATCATATAAATATGTTTGGGGAGGAATAACAGGCATGGCCCAAAACTATTCGAATCCACAAATTTTGATACTGAATAACTTGTTACCATTTCAAAACAGTCTGAACGGGAATACCATATGGATGAATCAATCAAAAGTTGGTGAAATATCATTATAAAAATACTGTTCCTCAAAATATTATTTTCTCAAAAGTTCACGACAAACTGAAGATTCACGAAAGATAACATTTTCATTCTAAACATAATCATTATGATAATGAATGAATGATGAATTCCATTTCCACCATGAAGAACTGAGAAATTCCACAAACATTTCATGGAAATTAACTGA